>NC_134360.1:166968161-167213161 GCF_048569485.1 Anomaloglossus baeobatrachus
CCTTTGCTCCTCTACCACTTCACTTCCTTCTACTTTCACTTGACTACTTGTTTACTCCTTCACCTCCTAAACTGAACTCTTTACTCAAGCTCCCCCTGAGCTAATCTTTACTCGAGCCCTGCCTGGGCTAATCTGCCTGGTACTTCCTGCCTCCAGGGCTGTGAACTCCTCGGTGGGCGGAGCCAACCGCCTGGCCCACCCCCTGGTGTGAACATCAGCCTCTGGAGGAAGGCAACAAGGATTTTGGTAGCTTAGATGTGCCTAACTGGGGTGTAGGGTGTGGTGGTGCGATGACCTGTGACCCCTGGCTTGCCCAGGGCGTCACATTCCCCCTTAGCAAAATGCAGACCGTCCGCGGGCTGCCCGTCCAACACCGGTTTTATTTTTCTGTAAATATATAAAAGTAAAACGGTAACATATGTACATTTTTATTACTTCTTCCCATAACGGGAGGCACTTTACTTAAACGTTAAAAAACGGTTCACGGTTACGGTTTCCGCTCTCGCCCACCCAAGCAACCTGGCCCTGATGCTGCCCCTAAAACCCAGGCAGCACCCCTTGTCCCCAAGTCCAGCACAAGTTACCCGAGCGGGATCTGTCCTTCCCCTCCAGAGGGTAGCCACCGGTCCCTGTGGTGGCTGGGCCCCAGCCGGCTCTACTACGGGCCCTCCCTCCAACCTGCCTCTCCGGAGGCGGCAATGCGGAAACGGTAACGGTAAACAACCTATTTACAAGCCACTTAACGTTTGTGGTTGCCCTGCAAGTTCACGGGCTTGTCCATGAGCAGTTCCTCATGCAAACTTTTTAAACGGTCCCCACGGGGACAACGGTGCCGGCAACGGCCGGTTTTCCAAATCACGGTCAATCAGGTTACTCCATCAGTTGATCACTTATACTTATCATTTTCTCTATAATTTTTCAAACTTTTAAAACTTTTTTTTTTTCAAACACAACAACTCAGTGGTGGTCCCAACGGGGACGGTGCAACGGGGCTCCGCTGCCCTTACTCAGAGTCCTCAGCTACGGCAAATCCATCCCCCTCCACAAGCATATCAAACATGCACCGACATGCCTGCGGTGACAGGGGTACCCGGTACCCATTTCCACCGGTACGCGGGGTATGGAAGACCACTGGACCTCCTACATAGCGGGCACGCTCACTTGCCTCCTCAAGCTCAGCAGGGGGCCCGGGACTGGGGCCGGAGTCATCATTTCTTGTTCCTGCGTCAGGCGGGTCCCCGCCAGCTGCCGCAGCCTCCTGGCCTCCAGCATCCAACACTTCAGCCCCTTCTGCGGTAGCACGGAGCAGCAGATTAGGCGAGCTTACACTGAGGCGCACCATAAGTAACGGCAAGGGCGATGCATAGGCCGAGACTAGGCCGGGCCCCTCAGCCGCAGCGGCCGGTCCAGGTAGGACATAGGGACGTGGGTCACCAGTCGTTTCTGCTACATCTATTCCCTTTTTGTACATCGGGGTAGTTGTAATCAGCATCTCCACCTCGCTGGTCCACTGCTCCATCATCTGGAGGATTTGTTCCTGCTGACGCTGGTGGAACTGAATCACCCGGGCCTTCATCCAGGCCATGGCCCCGGGCTCAGGGTCTGGCACAGTCTCTACTGGGACTTCTGGCACCACGCTGTTAAGGGGCCGCGGTTCTAGCGGTTCCCCCTGGTGTACTTCAGGAACGTCCCGGACGTCTGCAGCCGGCCGGTCCGCCGGAGCGGCTGGGCAGGGTATCGCTACCGGTTGGGCAGGTAGCGGGCCTAATGGCGGAGCGGCAGCAGCTATCACGGGTAGCGAGGAGAAGGGCAGGGTGAGCAGAAGCCGGCCGGGCCTCTCAGCTTCAATGGCCGATCCCTCAGGAATACAGGGGCATGGGTCGCTTACCCGCTCCTCCAAATCCTCTTCTATCTCGCGTCTCCACATAGCAGCCACCACGTCCGCCATGTCGGTCTCCCACTCCTCCAGGAGGAGTTGCATATGGGCCTGCAGACGGTTACTCAGCGGGACGGTCCGGTCCCTCAACCACGTCGCCGTGCCGGGCGCGGGGGTTTCCTCGTTGGGAGTTGGGTTGTACATCTTGGCAATCGTGCCTTCCAGGAACCCAGTATTGCTGCAGAGTCCTGGCGTCCCTGCTTTTATAGCTGCGCTCACATGCAGCCAGCCGCCATCGCGTCCCCCTTAGCTTCTCTTCAGCCACTCCTCTATCGGGGCGGGGTTTTGGCCTTCGCGCCTCTGCTACTCGAGAAGACGCTCGAGCGGGGACTTTTCGCGCCAAAGATGGCGGCTTCTGAAATTTTTCTGCCGGACACCTCCGGCGGTAACAAGGCGCACCTCTACCAGACGGCAGAGCGGTACGATCCTGTTTGTGACGCCAAGTTGTCGCGGGCGGGGAGGAGGGTGTCAGAACTGCGCTCACCCCTCTGCTCGGGTCCGGCTGCTGCTGCTCAGTGGTGGCTCGAGCGGTGGGCCGGATCCCGGGGGTTCTCGAGCGGCGCTCCTCGCCTGTGAGTGAAAGGGGATTGGGTTTTGGGATATAGTCTATTGTCCGTGACGCCACCCACGGTTGTGGTGATTTGTTAGCACCACCGCTGCTCGGTGTGGGGATCCCGGGAGTGAAGGTGTGAAGCAGCAAGTTGTTGTGTTGCCCCTCCGTGGGTAGGGGTTGGTGATCCCGGGGCCCAGTGCTGAGGTGGGAGATGCAGGGCTTGGTGGGCGCAGGGACGCGGGGGCAGCGCTGTGCCTTGCGGCACTGTGGTACTCACTCAGCCTGAGACGATGACACAGTTCTCGATAAAACACACGGCTGGAAAGACGGTTCCCACGGACGGCTGCACTTGCTTTCCCCAGAAGGTGACGGTCCCTCTGTCCTGCACCTATGTTCTTGATGGTTGCGATGGTTTCCCACTGGTAACCCGCTCCCCGGCTTCAAGCTGGACCGGAGGAGCTCTACTCTTTGCCCGCAGGCGCTGGCCCTCAGAAACTGGTGCCCTGGCGGTGGCGGTGTCTCTGCTCTAATGGTTGGGCTGTTGCCTTCAATCGGGACTTGGTTGTTGGGAGACAGACGTCCCCTTCACTGACGGATTTGGCAAATTATGGTAACTCCTAGCCTTGCCGGGGTCCGAGAGGCCCCTGCCCTGGTGCTGACTGTTCTTTGTACACTGCTCCAGACCGCCGGGTCACCACCCGTCCGCGGTCCTTCCAGGAACCTCCGAGCAATCACCCCTCCAGACAGTCACCGCCGTCTTCTGACCTTGCTGTCTCAGTCCGGGGCACACACCCGGACCAGCTTCAGGCTTTCTTACTGTCACTTTTACTCCTTTACTCCAGTTTTCTCCTTTGTTCCTCTACCACTTCACTTCCTTCTACTTTCACTTGACTACTTGTTTACTCCTTCACCTCCTAAACTGAACTCTTTACTCAAGCTCCCCCTGAGCTAATCTTTACTCGAGCCCTGCCTGGGCTAATCTGCCTGGTACTTCCTGCCTCCAGGGCTGTGAACTCCTCAGTGGGCGGAGCCAATCGCCTGGCCCACCCCCTGGTGTGAACATCAGCCTCTGGAGGAAGGCAACAAGGATTTTGGTAGCTTAGATGTGCCTAACTGGGGTGTAGGGTGTGGTGGTGCGATGACCTGTGACCCCTGGCTTGCCCAGGGCGTCACATTTATTAGAAATTCATGGTGGCCATGTCTAATTTGGTGTGACACCATGAATTGCAGGCTTAGTACAATAGTAGAATACAAAGCTGGTATTATCCCCCTTATTACAAAGCGAGCCACCCGGCACCAAGGCCGCTGACAAGCCAGGTAAGGCGCCTGGAAATGGTGCCAGGAAACAATTCGCCATTTCCAGAGGTGGCTGCGGGCTGCCGGTAATCCCAGCCCCCAGCTGCTTGGTTTTACCTGACTGGAGATCAAAAAACGGCGGGAGCCTACGTATATTTTTTTTAAATAAAAATATTAATGGGCTTCCCTGTATTTTGATTGCCAACCAAGGTAAAGCCAGGCAGATGGGGATGAGGGTGACAGCCCATAGCCATCTGCCTTATCTGTGCTGAGAATCAAAAACACCGCATAGTGCTACGTCATTTTTTTAAAATATGTATTTTTATACAACTATATATTGTGTGTGTGTATACACATATATATATATATATATATATATATATATATCTATATATATAATTGCCTTATTCTGTCTCTGTCTGTCTGTCTATCTGTCTGTCTGTCATGCTCCGAAATTGTGTCCTTACGGTGACACAAAGCTGATTGGCCGCTGGGCTCGCCATGGCCCCCCCCCCACGGATTGGCCTCTCGCCCCGGCTCTCTGCAGGCCCCGCCCCCCTCACGCAATGCACGCTCGCTCTGGCCCAACTGACACGGAGCCCCGATTCCCAGGTGAGTACACACACACACATCAGATCACACTCACTCTCACACTCACTCTCACACACACCTCACACATCACAACATGCTGGGATATCGCTTGCTTCTACACCGGCTCCGTCAGGATCCCAGCAGCGCCACACATAACCTTGCGATGCTGGGATCTTCACGGAGCCCGTGAACGCTGTTAACCATTATACACATCGGGTAACTAAGGTCCCTTAGTTACCCGATGTGTATCATAGTTACCAGTGTACACCGGCTCACACTCACTCTCACACACACCTCACACACACATCACATCGCATCCACACATCAAGGTCCTGCAGCGGCGGAAAATACAGACACATAACAGCACACACATAACAGCACACACATAACAGCACACACACATACACACACACAAATCAGATCACACTCACTCACACACACACATCACATCGCATCCACATACTCACAACATCCTGGGATATCGCTTGCTTCTCGGCGGCTATACTGTGCTGTTGTGATCTTCCAGGACCTGCCGGAGGATCACATGGCCAGAAGCATGTGATATCCCCGGATGTTGTGAGTATAAGCGCGTATGTGCGATATCGTCAGTGTCTGTGTGTGTGAGTGTATGCGATCGGGTGTGTGTGAGTGGATGCGATCGGGTGTGTGTGAGTGGATGCGATCGGGTGTGTGTGAGTGGATGCGATCGGGTGTGTGTGAGTGGATGCGATCGGGTGTGTGTGAGTGGATGCGATCGGGTGTGTGAGTGTCGGCAGAGGAGCACGGCGTGCTGGAGAAGGCTGGGAGCAGAGAGGCTGATCATGGGGAAGGCTGGGAGGAGAGAGGCTGATGCTGGGGGAGGCTGGGAGGGGGAGGCTGGGACGAGGGAGGCTGATGATGGTGGAGGCTGATGCTTGGGGAGGCTGATTCTGGGGGAGGCTGGAAGGAGAGAGGCTGATGCTGGTGGAGGCTGATGCTGGTGGAGGCTGATGCTTGGGGAGGCTGATGCTGGGGGAGACTGGGAGCGGAAGGCTGATGCTGAGGGAGGCTGGGAGAGGGAGGCTGGGAGGAAGGAGGCTGGGAGGAGAGAGGCTGATCCTGGGGAAGGCTGGGAAGGGGAGGCTGATGCTGGGGGAGGCTGGAAGGAGAGAGGCTGGAAGGAGAGAGGCTGATGCTGGTGGAGGCTGATGCATGGGGAGGCTGATGCTGGGGGAGACTGGGAGCAGAAGGCTGATGCTGAGGGAGGCTGGGAGGAAGGAGGCTGGGAGGAAGGAGGCTGGGAGGAGAGAGGCTGATCCTGGGGAAGGCTGGGAAGGGGAGGCTGATGCTGAGGGAAGCTGGAAGGAGAGAGGCTGATGCTGGGGGAGGCTGGAAGGAGAGAGGCTGAGGCTGGGAGGAGAGAGGCTGATGCTGGGGAAGGCTGATGCTGAGGGAGGCTGGGAGGGGAAAGCTGATGCTGGGGAAGGCTGGGAGGACGGAGGCTGGGAGGAGAGAGGCTGATCCTGGGGAAGGCTGGGAGAGGGAGGCTGATGCTGGAGGAGGCTGGAAGGAGAGAGGCTGATGCTGGCGGAGGCTGATGCTGGGGAGGCTGGGAGAGGGAGGCTGATGCTGAGGGAGGCTGGGAGGAGGGAGGCTGGGAGAGGTAGGCTGAGAGAAGAGAGGCTGATGCACACACACACACACACACACACACACGCGCGCGCACTGCACAACACACCACACACACACACACACACACTGGGAACCACAAATAACTGCCCTACACAGACACCCACACACACAGACAACGCTGCACACACACAACACCCAACACACAAACACCGCGGCACACACAAATATACGCACATACCGCACAACACACACATTGCACAAAACATACCTCCCCCCAAAACACACCACACACACACAAACTGCGCAACACACACACAACGCTACAGACACACAGCGCTCCACAAACAACGCAACACACGCAACACACATACAACACCGCTCTCACCCCCCGTCACACCCAGACAACACCCAGAACATGTACAGCCCCTACACAAACACTTGGTAACTACAGACAACAACATCTCTCTCTATATATATATATATAACAAAAATCATACATGAACTACACAATACGTAAATTCTAGAATACCCGATGCGTAGAATCGGGCCACCTTCTAGTATATATGTATATATATATATATATATATATATACAGCTCTGGCCAAAATTAAGAGACCACTGCGAAATTTTCGATTTTTCTCTTTAAAGGTATATTTTTGAGTAAATGTAAATTGCTCTTTCACTTTATTAACTAGTATTTTCAGAAAATAGATACAAAATTAATTTCTTGGAAATTCGGAGACATGTTGTCAGTAGTTTATAAAAGAAAAGAACAATTTACATTGTTTAAGAGAAAAATCAGAGAAACTGAAAATTTTGCAGCGGTCTCTTAATTTTTGCCAGAGCTGTGTGTATGTGTATAATGTATATATAAATATATATATATATATATATTCACACACTATATATAGTTGTATAAAAATAGAAGATAATTTAAAAAAATTACGTAGCGCTCCACGGTAATTTTGAGTCTTAACGCACATAAAGCAGACAGCTAGGGGCCACCCCCATCTGCCTGGCTTTTCCTTGGCTGGCACTCAACATACATGGAAGCCCCTTTTTTGTGCCCTGCCCCCCCCCGCTGCGAATTTCAGTCCGCAGCTGCCCCAGAAAGTGGCGCTTTCATAGGAGCGCCATCTTCTGGCGCTTAATCTAACTCTTCCAGAGGTCCTAGTGCCAGGTGCCATGATGGGTAATAAAGGGTTAATACAAGCTTTGTTTTACCTGCTTGTATTAACCCTGAGATTCTTAATGTCAGGCTAAGTTTTACCCAGCCATTCAGAATCTCCAATAAAGGGTTAAAAAAAGACACCTCAGAGAGAAAAAATACTTTATTAGAAATAAATACACAGACACACTTAGGGACTCCATCTTTATTACTCTCTCCCACCCCTCCACGATCCTGGTATTCTGTCTTCTTCAACCGATGCAGCTCTGCTATATCAGAATGCACAGAACAATTGTAGAAAAAAGGGTTTTCTATACCGCGCCAATGATCACAAAATGGAGATCAGGATTGATGTGGCTTTATTGTAGCACAGGTCTACGCGTTTCAGGAGCTCTGCTCCCTTCCTCAGGACCATAGAAACAACATCAAATCATGCCTGGATCTATTGTCTATGCGATTATAGTAGTTGTGACTGTCACAACTACAGTTGGTGAGTATATTTGCTCCCCTTGCCTATTGCCCTGTGCCTATAAGGGTAAGACCCTATTGCGCTTTATTTTCTCCACAGCTCCTCCTCATATCAGAATGCACGGGAGGAGGAAGAACATTTCTGCTCCCCGTGCAGTCTAATCACTCAGTGAGTGAGCAAAGACTGTGGGTTGGTAAGCGGTGACGTCACTGCTGCCACCGTTGCCATAGTAACCTAACAAGCGGATTACTATAGCAATGGTGATCTCCGATCACCTAATTTCAGGTGCCGCTATTCACCGGCTGTGGCATTACAGTGTGTGGCAGCCAATCCCTGCATGTGGGCTGACTATGTAAAGAGCACCAACATGCAGGGAGGGGGGAGCGAGCATGTGCCCGAGCATCTCACTGGTACACGGCACTTACCAAGCATACCAAAAGTACTGAGATGCTCGGGCGAGCACCGCGTACTGGTGAGCATGCTGACACTACAGGACCTTGCATGACGTCACAGTCATGTGACCAGTCTGTAGCCAATGAGATAATACAAATTTCACACATGACTGGTCACATGCTATGATGTCACGGAAGGTCCTTTTGTTACCTGACGGCACAACGATGGTCGCACTCGGAGACAGAAGCGCCGGGAGACAGAGTCTGCAGGACGCGTCATGGGACCTTTAAATATAATGACAATGTTTATTATTAACTGTATTCTTTATTTTTAAACCACCCCGCCCCATCCCATAACTGTAAAGTGCAAGATCGGTGATCGGACGCAAGATCGTGTTATCTCGATCCCGATCTCAATCTTTACAAAATGATCGGATGATTCTCCCCAATCCTGACCATCGGGGGGATCACCCATCACTACACCTAAGTAAAACAGACTACATTTTTAGGCTGAGTTTCAGCTCTCTTTGACCTACTGTTCTCAAGAATGAACCTATCTACTCCAATTAACCACATAAGTAAATCAGGTCATTCATAAGGTTTTATGTCTCTATGGCCTTTTATTATCAACATATTTGCCAAGAAATACAGAATTCAGAAGTAGAGATGAGCGAACCTTTCAAAGTTAATTTTACCGAACCATACCGAACAAACGCTACGTTTGCCAAACAGTTTTTCGAACCGTTCGCTGAACCTTTCCAACATCATTTGATTCAATGTGAGGCCAAACCTAGGGCAGAGAAAACACCTTTAGAGGGGTTGAAAAGCTTCCAAAACATAAAAAAATACTTTTTACAGTGCAGCACCATAGTTTTAGCATAACCATTAGCTTCTTAGACTATTTATATAAGAAATATAGAGATGGACGAGAGGCAGGTGTAGGCCTAGTGCTCCCACACACCTGCTAGTACAAACAAAACACAACTTCGAGAGCCATATTGGAATCTTTAAAAAGCTTTAAGGCAGACAGTACGATAGTGGTATCAATTGCCCCTCTTTTACGACCAAAGATGTACCAATATGTCCTTGATCATGTCGAGGTAATCACTGCTGGCTGCTGTGCTGAGCCGGCAGTGATCCCTGCACATGTCTGCTGATTTGAACAGCAGACATGTGGGGCTAACAGACGCGAGTGGATTCACGATCCACCCATGCCTGTTAACCCCTTAGATCACTTTGTCAAATACTGAAAGTACAATTTAAATGGCCACGGCAGGAAACACGCCATTCCCCGCTGGCTGCCATCAGAGGCCCCGTAACGCGATCACGGGGAGCCAATAGTCCCATGGTAGCGACGGGTCATATGATGACTTATAATAATCATGGTCAAAAGAACGGGATTTCCACCTTTGTTGCCCTCCAGAAAAATTGTGTCATACCAGGTCTGCATTGTAGATATGGCGGCAAACTTTCCCCGTCTGAGATTCTCAGGTAAGTAAGGGTAGATCAGGGCCTCCAAGTCCCCTCGATCATATACCGCAGAGGTAAAAATTTAATGGACATTCTAGTCCATAATAGTATTGAATCAGGTGACCCGGTGGTGTGGAATCGCATCTGTTTTCCTTGTTTGACCCAGTAGTCCACATTTTAGTGTAGTATGATTCCCACAGTAATGCATGTTGGTTGCGCATATGCTGGTTCATGCATGTAGTAATGAAAATATTTGAATTTTTTTCTCTACTCAGTTGTTGTTTACAACATTGGCTGATACCGAAAGTTGGATCATCCTTTGCATTCTCAAAAAAGGCCTTGGCTATTCAACTCTTCCTGTGAACCGCAGACCTGCAACTGTTGCTGTCCGCAGCCAGAGTTGAGGCTGAGGATGTAGCGCTTCTCATGGCTGCATCACTACATGTTTGTGTGAAAATCACCAATGTAACCTCCTTGTCTTCCTCCTCCTCATCTGCTGAGCTACACAGCTGAATGGCTCTGGGTTCACACCAAGTGGGATCTACAACTTCATCATCAGGCTCTATGTTGTCCCACTCTAAGGGGCCCTTTGCACACTACAGCATCGCAAGCCGATGCTGCGATGCTGTGCGCGATAGTCCCCGCCCCCGTCGCAGCTGCGATATCATGGTGATAGCTGGTGTAGCAAACTTTATCGCTACGCCAGCTTCACATGCACTCACCTGCCCTGCGACCCGCCTCCTTATTATGGGGGCGGGATGTGCGGCGTCATAGCGACGTCACACGGCAGGCAGCCAATAGAAGCGGAATGGCGGAGATGAGCGGGAAGTAAACATCCCGCCCCCCTTCCTTCCGCAGAGCCGGCGTGAGATGCGGTGACGCAGGTAGGAGATGTTCCTCGCTCCTGCGGCTTCTCACACAGCAATGTGTGCTGCCGCAGGAACGAGGAACAACATTATACCTGTCGCTGCTGCCAAATAATGGAAATGCCGGACCCTACACCAATGATACGATGACGGTTTTGCGCTCGCTAATCGTATCAAAAAGGATTTACACACTACGATATCGATTGCGATGCCGGATGTGCATCACTTTCGATTTGACCCCACCGATATCGCACTTGCGATGTCGTAGGGTGCAAAGCCCGCCTTACTCTTCCTGACCTGACATCACATAACAGTACGCAAGTGTAGCACGGTCTCAAAGTTACGGTGTCCCAGGCAACACTCCATCAGTCTTTGTAATGTCCCAGGTGCGTTGCAGAGTCCAAATGGCATGCTGTTGAATTCACACAGTCCAATGGGTGTTGTGAATGCAGTCTTCTCCTGATCTTCCTCTGCTACGGAGACTGCCAATACCCACTGGTAAGATCTAGGGTGGAAAAATAATTGGAAGCTTTTAATGCAGATAAGGATTCCTCTATGTGTGGTAAGGCGTAAGCATCTTTATGTTTAATGCGATTTATCTGTCTATAATCCACACACATTCTCATTGTGCCATCCTTTTTCTTGACTAGGACCAGGGGAGCTGTCCAGGGGCTACAACTATCTCTGATAACCCCAGCCTCCTTCATGTCCTGTAACATCTCCTTGGCACGCTGATAGTGAGATGGTGGCATAGGTCTGTATCGCTCTTTAATGGGGGGATGGTTTCCTATGGGGATGTGATGGTATACCCCTTTTACTCTCCCAAAATCAAGGGGGTGCTTACTAAAAACTTGTTCATACTCCTGTGCCACCTGATAGACTCCTTGTTTCTGGGAAGGAGTGGAGTCAGTTCCCACTTGTAGCTCTTAACACCATCCTCCTAAGTGTTCTGGGGGACAGCTACTCTCTGTTAGCTCTTATGTGACTAACGATTCTACTGCCTGAAGTGCGTGTTCACTCACAGTGAATAGTTTGGCAATTGTGGCATACATGGGCAATTTAGCCTCCTCCTTGCCACAATTTAATACATGTACAGGTTCCCTACCCCTGCGCACATCAACCACCCCACGGGCTGTCAGTACTGTAGACCAATTCTCTGAGTATATGGGTTCTACAATGGCCTGGTAATCTCACCCTCTAAGGCCTACTGCCGCCCGACACCATGTCATCATTTCAATTCTTCGGGGTAACACAATAGGGACAGAGTCTGTTACACGTACTTTGCCAACTTCCCCACCACATAGATTTACCTGTTGTCTCAGCAAGAGGACTCGGATCTCCTTCTGCAGGGCCCTCTGCTGCCCTGCATCAGCAGTTTTGGCAAGCTGTTGGAGCAAAAATAACACTTCACCCAAACAATTTTCAATTACTTTTGTACCTAGGATTACCTGGGGATTTTTCTCATTGTTGTCAGTTGCAACCACAATCAACCATTGGCTCTTGAGTTGCACCCTCCCCACCTTAATGGTCACCTCATTGAACCCTATTTGAGTCACTGGTCACCCATTGACAGCATATATGGTGAGGTCAGAGTCCGGACGGGTGAGTTCATGATCAGACCAAAAGCTCTTATACAGTACATAAGGTATAGTGGTTACCTACGAACCGGTGTCCAACAAAGCGGATGTGGGGATCCAAGGTGATGGATAGGATGGGTCGTTCTCCCACATACCGGTCACGCCAATCATATGGGCCTTGTAAATCTATTCCTGGGGACTGGCCCTTGGCCCCAGGGGTTGCTCGTTTAAAGGACACAGTCGAACAAAGTGTCTAGATTTGCTGTAATGCTGGCAAATAGGTCATCCTGTCGAGTCATAACAGTCACTGGATCTTCCTCGAAGCGGGGGAATCCTCCTTGCTCACAACCAGGGGACGTCCTCAGGGCAATCAGCTAGCTGGGTCTTCTCCGATGACTTGGGTTCCGGCTTGAGCTGCATGGCTTTCAGAATCAAAGCCACTTCCTTGCTCAGTTGTTGCACCTAGGAACGTAGGTCAGAGGAGGCAACAGGTGTTTCTGTGTGCATGTGATGCCCTGGCCTATCAGGTCGTCACAGGGTAATCTTCCCTCCCGCACAGTATCCACCCTCCTTGGTTAGCGGATCCTAGTCCTCTGGTGTTGTTAACAACTAGTCCAATTAACATCCTAGGAATACTTCCCATTTGAACCTACCAGACACACCATTGGGGGCCTGAAGGGAATAGGGCCACCCACTTGGGGGTTTGGAGAGGAGAAAGTGAGGACAGTGACAGTTGAGTTGAGTTGAGGAGAGTTGAGAGTGAAGGAGGTGAAGTGGATGGGGCCATGGCACAACGGGGTATGTGGATCCCAGGCCGGAAAGTAGCTTCACGCGTTACGATAATTTACCCGACGGCGGTGAAGACTTCAAGTGTCATCCCCAACCCGCTCTAAAATCGGGGTACTAGCGCACCGATGGGATAGGACTTTCTCACTACAGTCCAAAGAAATCCTTCGCGTGAACCCTGAGAGCAAGCTCACTCGTTAGCCATACGAGTGAGCGGGACCCGGAGAGTTCTATACCGACGAGTCCAATCAAGACTAAGGTGCCAGGGATAGGGCGACAGACCAACAACACCAGGGGCGTGGATCCAGGCATGCTTCCTGCAAACTATGGTGGTGCTCATAACTTTGGTTTACAAGCTGTCAGTGGGATTATTCTGGGACTGAGTGAGTACATTGAAGCCCCTGCACCTATCCCCCAACGGCACCTAAACACTATCCATCACCAATGGGCCCGGGACACAAACCCCCTACCCACGGAGGGGTTAAACATCAGCCTGCTGCACAATCATCACCGGGCTCCCCAACGGCAGCGGTGGTCCCTCACCTTACCACGGACCGTGGGTGGCGTCACGAACTTTCCAAAACTCCCCTGTACATAATCCCCCAGTTTCTTTAAATCAAGTGGCTGCGCAACCCCTGGGTCCAGAGACCGCTCGAGCCACCGCGGATCCGGATCCGAACGGCGGCAGCGGCCCGGCTGCTTGCCCGGGGGCGGTACATGCACACTAGTCTCCACTGCGACTGCAGAAGAAGTGTCTTGTTTCACGGGTACAAGGGTGCCTGGAGTTGAAGGAGGCACCTGGTCAGCAATAGCAGGAGGCTGCAGGGCCTTGATGGTCCGATCCTTTAGGACAGCAAAGTCCACATCAGGATGTTCTAAGGACCACAAATGCCATTGCTTGTGTGCCGCCCCCATTCCAGCAGCCGAGCTGCTCAGATCTGGATCCGCGGTGGCTTGAGGGGTCTCCGGACCCGGGGGTCGTAAGGCCACTCAAATGAAGGGGGTATTTACAGGGGGGTGTATTAGCATTTGTGATGCCACCCGTTGTATGTGGTAACTAGGAGTACCACCGATGCAGTTAGGGAGTACCCGGGGATGATGGAATGGGGCAGCCAGGTGTTGTGACCCTCCACGGGTAGGGGGGGAATACCCCGGGGCTCGGTGATGGTGAGGGAAAGTGCCGTTGGATGCAAAGGGGGTCACTTGCATTCTCACTCAGTCCATTAAGCTGACACCAACAACTGGATAAGCCAAAGTTCTGGATACCGCTGCCGCTGAGGGGAGCATAGTTTGGGTCCCATCCCCAATGGTGCTGCCTGGTGATCCGTAACCTGCCTCCTGGCACTAAGTTTACTTTTCTGTTGGTCCCGGTAGTATAGAACTTACCTGGTCCCGCTCCCCAATATGGCTAAGTGTGGGAGCTTGCTCTCAGGGCTTACGCGTGGAATTTTCTGGACCGTTTTTAGTGGAAAGTCCTATCCCCCTCGTTGCGCTAGTACCCCAATTTTGGAGCGGGTGGAGAGCGGATCTTGAAGGTTCCGTTCTCGTCAGGTAAATTGTCAGATTGCCTAAAGCTACTCCCTGACCTAGGGTCCACGTACCCCGTCGTGCCTTTGTCCCAGCCTGGTGATGGTGCAAGGCCACCGGCTGTCCTCCTCGACAGATATGTGCCTCTTGCCATGATCCCCTGCGACCGGGGGTCCAGCTCCTCTAGGCCGAGACCACCGTCTGCCACCTAGATAGCTTCCTAGGAGCCCTGCTCCTGACCTCCTCTCTCTTTCACTTCCAACACACAACTCTCTACTGCTGACACTCCTGACCTCCCCTCTCCAACCCCCCCAAGTGCGCGACTCTATTCCATTCAAGCCGTCCACTGGTGTGTTTGGTGGGTGTGCTGCAGAGTGTACCTAGGATTTCATTAGCTTATGTAGGCAACACCATATAGTTGGGACCCATAACCAAGAAGAAGTGGGATACTGCACGGGAGGGCAGATTGTGCAATACCCTGTGATGACCTGATAATCCAGGGGCGTCACACTTGCGATCCACAGCTGACTGAAACCCCTGTAGGAACTGTTCAACCAGCATTTTGTTAGCTTCCTGCTCATTAACAGGATCTGCATATTTCAGAGTCCTCAGGTTTGACTGGAGCCGGAGGGCATAGTCTCTGATGCTATCCTGCAATAGCGACAATTATAAAACTCCATTCGCAACTTCGCTTCAGTGCGAGTTTCAAATGCAAGCCACAGCTTATCAAAAATGGTGGTCATGGAGTCCCGATCAGCATCCAACCGGGTTTCCACTTCCAATTCAGCAGCGCCAATTAACTGTCCCAGGACAATGGATGCCCGCTTTTGCCAGTCGTTGCATACATGTCCAGTACTGTACATATCTTTCTTTTAAATGGGATTAAAGTATCCGGTTTACCGTTGTAATGGGGAAGCGATGCCACTCCCGGAACATATGGCAGGGTGATTGGCATGATCGGCACTGCTGTTTCAGGTGCTGCTGCTACTAGCGCTCTCTGACCTGATCCCGCCGTGCCTCCGCTGCCATCCATTTTGCTCTCCCCCTTGGTTTTTCAGGACCACTCTCGTGGGGCTAGGGCACTGGGTGGACTTCCGGGTCGGGCGGTGACACTACTTCCGCTCTAGACTTCGTCAGCGGGGCTCTGGTTTTGCGCCCTTCCTAACTGTGACACAGCAGTTTCACAGCCCAAAATGGCGTCACTTTTCAAAAAGTTGAAATAAACAGTCCATAAGGCGTGATTGTCACCTGTTTTCACAGGTCTAGTCAGAATCTTGCTGACTACGCCAGTTTTCGGTCTGTGACACCCAGGGGCAATGGGACACCCGGGTCCCAGGCTGGTAGCACTCGGTGGGAGTCGTGGTCATGGCCGGTGCCTGGTCCTGTGGCCCTGGAGGTCGGTCTGAATAAATAAAAAAAAGGAAAAAGGATTCAAATAAAACTCGGATTGTAATGAGAGTGTGACTACGCCACTCGCGGTGTGCAGCCAGTGATTGTAGAGGCCGCCACTGCCAAGTCCTACTGGGGCTGATGGAGTGGGGACAGCACTGATGGTGTGGTCCTCCGCGAGTCGGGCTGGGGCCCCAGTGGTCGGTGTAGAGGATAGTGTGAGGCACGGCAGTAAGAGTGTAGTCAGGTTACTGGTCCTGGTCCTGTCTGTGCTGCTGATGCCTCGTTTTCTTGATGGCGGGGGATCCTCGAGACCCCCTCGTCTGGTAGAATTGACAGTCGACCTGGAGTAACTAACTGTCCTGGGGATCTGCATCCCGCCACGTGCGGAATACTGAGGGCATTGGATTCCCACTTCCACAGGTTCCCACGGTTCCTGGAGCCTGGTCACACACTCCTCAGCTACTCCCCTCCTGTATTGGATCGCTGTTACTATCACAGGTCCTTTCACTTCAGCCATCAACCGTCAACTGAAATCTCTCAACTGTCAGCTTACAACTTCCTGTCAGGCCACAGACCCCCTCCCCCTGGTCTAGGTCTCTCCCTATAGGTTGGCTCCCTATTAACCAATTGTACCCAGCCCTGTTGCCTGTTGCTATGGCGTCTCCAAACCTGGTTCTGGGTGTATGTGTACTGAAGGTGCTGGTGTGTTTACTGTCACAGTTGTCTGAGACTCGAGCTTCCACAGGGCTTGTAGCTTTATTTTGAAGCACCTTTTACTGCAGGGGTGCTACACAAGCACCTGAGATATCTGAGTGTCATTATCATCTCTTCCGCCTTCTGGGGTTGTCAGTTGACGACGGTGGTGATCCTGCTCGAACCCTACTTTATTCGGGTCAGGATCCAACTGACAAAGATTTTATTCATCGGTGGAGATGCTTTCCTCCTCAAGAGTATGGGGATCTTTGGAGCAGAACTCAAATGCCCATTTGCCCATTTGATACAATGTGTGAACAACTCTGCAAACTCACCCATGTGTGGATCCCCATATTCAGTTTGATGGTTGGTGATTTGTGACATGGGGACAAGTGTAATTGGGGTGGCATCTCTGAGGAATAAACTGTTTGTGATGTTGAGGTGCAGGAAGAGTAGGAGAGGCTACTTGATGCAGCGCTTGCCATCCACTGTAGCACATGCTGATAATCAGCCTCATTTTGAAGTTAAAACAGTGTGCGGCTGCCAAAGGAATGTAGTGGAGTAGGCTGTCCAGTAACAGAAGTTGTTCTAATTTCTCTTGGGATAGGATCATCTGGTGTCTGTGTGGCGCCCTGGACAAGCCAGGGGCCACAGAGAACAACACCTACACACCCCACACTCCCGGTCAGGCACACCAAAGTCAGACAAAAACCCTTGTTGCCTCCCTCCAGGGGCTGATGTCCACACCAGGGGGTGGGCCAGGCGGTTGGTCCCGCCCACCGAGGAGTTCACAGTCCTGGAGGAAAGTTGAGAGCTCAGTGAGGGAAGTGAAAGTGAGAGGAAGGAAAGTGGTAGTAGAGCAGACTGAAGTTGGTCCGGGTGTGTGGCCCGGACGGATCAGCAAGGTTGGCAGACGGTGGTAACCGTCTGCAGGAGTGGCCTATTGGAGCTAACCATAAGGACCGTGGACGGGCGGTGGCCCGGCGGTACCAGACCGGTACGCAAAGAGAAGCCAGCACCATCCGGCAGGGGCTTACGGACCCCGGCAAGGCTAGGAGTCGCCGTGAATTTGCCAAATTCGTTAGCGAAGGGAACCTCCTGGGTTTCCCAGCAGCCAAGTCCCGACAGAAGGCAACCGTCCAACTGAGAGAGGGAAACACAGTCACCGCCAAGGCTAAAGTTCCCAGGGCCAGAGCCTGCGGGCAAAAGGGGCTCCTCCAGCACCCATTCAAGCTGGGGAGCGGGTTACCGGTGGGAACCCATTGGAACCGCTACACTACATAGGTGCAGGGAAAGGCAGTCACCATCAACCTGCTGGGAGAAAACAACACCGCAGCCGTCTGTGGGACCCGTCCATCCAGCCGTGTGTTTTACTGAGAACTGTGTCCTCATCATTGGCTGAGTGAGTACCACCTTGCTGTGCAGCACAGCACTGCCCCCGCGACCCTGCACCTCACCAGGCCCCGTAACCCACCTGCCATCCATTCCTACCCCATCACCGGGCCCCGAGACAACCAACCCCCTACCCACGGAGGGGAGAACTAACATCAAGGCTGCTCCCTGTCATCGCTCCCAGGATTCCCCATCCAGAGCAGCGGTGGTGTCACCAATATCACCACAACCGTGGTTGGCGTCACGGACAATAACCAAATCCCCACCATCATATCCCCACCCTTTTCACTCACGGGCGAGGAGCGCCGCTTGAGTCCCCGGGATCCGGCCCACCGCTCGAGCCACCACCGAGCAGCAGCAGCCGCAGCAGCAGCGGCCGGACCCGAGCAGTGGGAGAGCACAGCGTCCCTTCCTCCACCCGCGACAACTTGGCGTCACGAACAGGATCTTACCGCTCTGGCGTCTGGTAGAGGTGCGCCTTGTTACCGCCGGAGGTGTCCGGCCGGAAAATTTGAGAAGCCGCCATCTTGGGCACGAAGAATTCCTGCTCGAGCGTGTCATCGAGTAGTGGAGGCGCGAAGGCCAAAACCCCGCCCCTGTAGAGGAGGAGCCGAAAAGAGGCTAAGGGGGACTGATGGCGTCTGGCCGCATGTAGCCCGCGGCTACAAAAGCAGGGACGCCATGACCCTGCGGCCATCTTGTTGCTGGTTCCTGGAAGAGGCCGCCAGAAAGATGTTCATGCCGTCCAGTAGCACCGTAGCCCCCGCGCCTGGAACCGCTGCGTGGGTGGAGATCCGGACCACGCAGCTCCAACAACGGCTGCAGGTCAAGATGCAGCTCCTCTTGGAGGAGTGGGAGGCCGACATGGCGGAGGTTATAGCAACCGTACGGAGACGCGAAGAGGAGGGAGTTTCGGACGGGAGGGTGAGTGACCCACTCCCCGGTACCCCTAGTGGGTCGGTCATCACGGCTGCGGGACCCGGTCTAAACCCGCTCGCCCTGCTACCTCCCTCGCTACCCGTATTGGCTGCCGTGACCCCGCCACTAGGCCCGCTACCCCTGCAACCGGTAGCGGTACCCTGCATGTCCGCCCAGGCGGATCGACCTGTAATCGGAGCCCATGACCGACTGGAAGTGCTACCCTGGAAGGTGCAGAAGCCTGAACCGGAGGCATCCCCCTGAAAAACTTCCTGAGCCGGAGCCGACAGGCTGCTCCGTGCAGGAGGCCCGGCAAAAGAGGACCCCTGTGCCCATCCCCCACAACTCGGCTGAGGTTGCGCCGGGTTGCCGCTGCAAGGCAGCACCCCAGGCCAAGTCACCGCGGGACCTTCCACCCAGATCACCAGTGGTTGGCAGTGTCCAGAATGTGTCGCGGGGCCCGACCCGTGCGCCGGAGCTCGCAGCAGCTCCGTATTGGAATAGGGAACCGACACCGCTGGGCCCGGAGATTGCCGAGAGAGAGAGAAAGAAGGCGGAGTTGGTGGCCCGTACGATCCGGGAGAAAGAGACCCTCCGTCAAGCGACCTTCCGTGTCCGGGGCCCCCTGTAAGAAGGGCAGGTGAGGCGGTTTGATGTCCGCCGGGACTATGGTTTCAGCTACGAACCGGGCCTGGAGGCCGAAGTCTTTATAGCCCGGCGGGATGTTAATGCCCACCTGCTGGAGGAGCATCCCGGCCGCAATCTGATACCCGGAGACCTGGTGCAGTATACCCGGCACTGTGGGGAGAGGGGGTGGTTCACATTGGATGCGAAGCTGAGGGGCAGCCAGGAGGCCCGAGTGTCCACCGCACCTCCTCCCCCAGCCGACTCAGAGGAATCAGAGTGATGGCAGCAGAGTCCCATTGCAATTGTCCCCCGTTGGGACCACCAGTGTTAAAAGTACCGTTTGAAAGAATGATAAGTAAATGATTAACCGAAGATTTACCTGATTGTCAGCCTGATTGAAACCGGTCGTTGCTGGCACCGTTGTCCCCGTGGGGACTGTTTACAAGTTTTGCATAAGGGACTCCTTATGGACAATTCATCCATACAGAAGAAGAAATAGACCGCACCAATGCTGATATCTTTTTCCGGATCTTTATTCCATAAGCAAAGTTAAAAGGTGTATATAGGTCAGCGGGTGGAGGAGACCTAGATGCGGCCCCTCACTATGGACGACGGCCGTTTCGCCTGTAATTAGGCTTCCACGGGTCCACATGTGGGGTAAGATCAGCCCTCCCTAAATAGGATCATGCATCCAGGTGACCTCCCCACACATAAAAAATGTGAATGAAGTGTATAATACAATAAAAGGTACTATGTATACATATTTCACGTACCACTGAATAAAAACAAACATTGTGAACAGTATAAAATCGGACAATATTCCAGAGGTATAAATTATTATAATATTCACAAAAATCAATTCATACATGGTTTGTATATGCAATAAAAATTACAACTCGATTTTACTTATCTGGGATATTTTTTTGTTAATAATCCCACCAATTATAAAACATATACAACTATTTTACCATGCCCTGTTTTTGCGAACAAAAATCCATTACAAAAAGACCGATAAGTCATTGCGGTCATTCATTCCCAATGCGCCCTGTGCTCCATATTTTATAATTAATTTTGCCTCCATTTGCAACAACAGTTTGTGGTGGTCCCCTCCTTGCAATGGGAGTGACACCCTTTCCAAACCGGCAAAACTCAGGACATCAGGGCAGCTATTGTGCGATTCACGTACATGTGCTATCAATCTTGGGGATCCTTTTCCTGTCAGGATTGAATTATAGTGTTCCTTAAATCGGACATATAGGCATCTGATAGTTTTTCCTATATAAAATCTCCCACATCTTCCTGAGTCCCCGGGATCCGGCCCACCGCTCGAGCCACCACCGAGCAGCAGCAGCCGCATCAGCAGCGGCCGGACCCGTGCAGTGGGAGAGCGCAGCGTCCCCTCCTCCGCCCGCGACATCTTCTCACTAGAGCTTTGACACCCCGCCTATTCAATCTTCCATCACAACCTCGTCATGATTTACCACTCATGGTTGATGTACACTTCCCCTTTCAAACAGATGGTTTGCAACCCTATGGACACACCTATCAGACACCTGACACAAAAGATAAATTATTTATTTCATGCCTGAGTTGGCAATATTGTGAATGCACTGAAAAGTACCAATAACTCCAAATGTGGTTGACTGTGTAATTTTCAGCAAACACTGAAAAGTGCGCAATAGAAGAATTGCCGGCACTTCCTAATCTTATAGTCTGAACTGGTGCAAACTGAAGATAGCATACATTATCAAAAATAGCAGTTGCACTCAAGTAAAGGGAAGTAGTAAAAAACAAAGAGATGTACATGGTGAACATTGGAGTGTGAAAATGCATTACTGCAAAGAAAACATTAAAAATTTGAAACATTTTTTGGGTGAAAAAATGATATATTTTGCAATTAAAATTGCAAAGTTTACTTGAGCCCAGTTATGTTTTCTTTGCAGTAATGCATTTTCACATTCCAATGTTCACCTTATACATCTCTTTGTTTTTTCTCCTTCCGTCTACTTGAGTGCAACTGCTGTTTTTGATACTGAACAGTGCGCAGGCCTTTGCAGCTACCTCACTAGCAAATTAACAGCAGGCATATCTAAAGGCTGCTTTACCCGAGTCAATCCATCGTGCGATTTATTTGGCAAAGTCTTTTTTTTTTTTGTTTGTATCGCTGATAGGTAGTTGTCCATGTGTCACATGTTGAGTGTTGACAAACGACCACAAAGCGCTCATCGATATATTGATTGGCCATGGCGGACGTCCAAAAGGCTTCACACATGTTTTCCTTTGGTCAATCTGTCTTTTGTATGGGCGTAATTAGGCAAACTATACAGCCCTCCGTGACGTTGTCTGGATTGTTGCACGCCCTGAATTCTTCTGACCTGCTCAATCTAGTTCTGCTAATGTGGTTGATTGGTTACATCCCATATATATAGTTTCTCTTCTGCGTCTGTCTTTGTTGCCTCGTGTGTCCTTAGCATCAATCTTATTTGTTGTTTGTGGTCTGGTTAATGTCGATTTTGATCCAAAAAGGAAAGATTGGCATATAACAACTTACCACAAAAAAGGGATAACAAGGAGTGAGGGCGGAAAATCCAGCGAACAAACAAACGTAAGAAAAATTAGGAGTAATGCACTATAAAACACTGTGCATGACGCCAAGGCTGAATGTACACACATCATGACTACAGCTCCGTATTTTATAACAGTAATAACCAATCAAAACGCATCTGCTACAACCAATCCGATTAGATTAGGCGTGATTATTTAAAACCACAAATACGCCCTGAACGTTTACTGACGTCACAAACAACTACGAGGATGGCCGATTACACGGTGTCACACTTTGCAATGTGTCATTCATTAAGACTAAACTGACCGATTTTATGGAATTAAACGATGAGTACATGATGGCCGAATTTCAAACGATTAGGCATCGGTTGGACTCGCAAGGAGCTGTCACATGAGGAGATGTCGTTACGAATGACGGAAGTGCGTCACAAAATCCGTGACACCCAACGATGCATCGCACAATATATCGACTCGTGTAAAGCAGCCTTAACTATCAATACATACAAATGTGGTTGATTGCGTAATTTTCAGCAGGCAATGAAAAGTACCCACACCTTTGTATCTAATTCACTAGCAAATATGCAGCAAAGAAGTAAGAACCCCAGTCCTCAAATAGTAGACAAATATGGTAATTTTGAATATTTTTATTAGTATTTTTTTGATAATCTGCAAAAAAGTACACCAAGTAATTTAGCAAAACACCCAACGTTTCGGCTTCTGGAGCCTTTTTCAAGGTTTTGCGTGTAAGTAAAGGAGAGGCGACATGGGTCACTGGCGGATTGCCATCAAGGACACGCTGTGAGGTGCCACACTTTTGCAGTATATCAAATTCGACCAGAGGTCAGGAAATGAGGAAATTAATGGAATGTAATGCCTCTGTAGGTGAGGGCCTGGGGAGGAGGAAGAGTCCTGGTGGAGTAGTGGTGACAGTAGTGATGGTGGCGTCACTACTGTCAAAATTGATATACTGCAAAAGTGTGGCCCCTCACAGCGTGTCCTTGATGCCAGTCTCCTTTACCTACATGCAAAACCTTGAAAAAGGCTCCAGTAGCTGAAATGTCGGGTGTTTTGCTAAATTACTTAGTGCACTTTTTTGCAGATTATCAAAAAAATACTAATAAAAATATTCAAAATTACCATATTTGTCTACTATTTGAGTGCTGGGGTTCTTACTTCTCAGTTTGCCTATTTACCCCAATAGCACCTATTTACTTATAGTGGTTGAGCCTGGCTTATCCTACCTAGCAAATATACAGCAGTCATTACTAAATTACAATACCTAGAACCCGTTTTACTTAAGGCCTCTCTCACATGTCCGTGAAAAACCATGCACGTTTTTCACGGACATGTCAGAGGTGCGTTTTGCCCTGCGTGACCCATGTTTATGGGCTACGTGTGTTCTCCGTGTGTTATCCGTAACACACGGAGAACGGGAACTTTCTACTCACCTATCCCTGGCGTCGCTGTCCGTGGTGCTGATCTTTGGTCCCAGCTCCTGCTGACTCCCCGCTGCTGCTGCTTCCGGCCGCAGTGAAGTGCATATTCAATGAGCATAATGAGTGGCGGTCGGCAGCAAGTGACAGCAGCGGCAGAGACTACAGGGCTGGAGAAGGTGAGTAAAGGTTTGCTTTTTTTTCTCACAGACACACGTCTTCTCTCCGGTGCGTGTCACACAGAACACATCTGTGTGGTCCGTTTGCATTACGTGTGACACGTTTGCATTCCGTGTGACACCCGTGATGCCGGAGAGAAAACGGACATGCCGGTGTGAGAAATAGACGGACACACGTAAGTACGGAACGGACACACGTTCTGTGCGCAAATACGTGTGTCCAAAACCATAGGAATACCTTGGTCTACCTGTGGACGTGTCTCCGGTACGTGAGAAAACTGCCAAACACGTACTGGAGGCACGTATGTGTGAAAGAGGCCTAAGAGGGAGGCATCATGGATCCTGAAGTTGGAAAATAGACATCCACGTGGTTTAATTTTTAAAACACATTTGTTCTTTCTCTATTAAGATTTACCATGTCTGCTATATTTTAGGGGATTTTTTTGGAGGAGGGGTTGCATTTTATTTTATTTTCTGTGTTATTATTTAGTAACTTCTAGGACAACAGTATTTACTAGGTACTCCATAACAGTGATAATGGATTTGTTTTTCGATCCACATTATGTGAGTAAAGGCCACGCCACACGCTACGATATATCTAACGATATGTCGGCGGGGTCACGGAGTTTGTGACGTACATCCGGCATCGTTAGAGATGTCACAGCATGTGACATCTCCGAACGACTGTTAACGAGCAAAAATACTGACCTTATCGTTGCTCGTTGACACATCGTTCATTTTCATAATGTCGTTCCTCTTTCTGTGCGCCGATGTTCATCATTCCCGAGGCAGCACACATCGCTACGTGTGACACCCCGGGAACGACGAACACAGCTTACCTGCGACCGCCGGCAATGCGGAAGGAAGGAGGTGGGCGGGATGTTACGTCCCACTCATCTCCCCACCTACTGTCTCCTCCCCAAAATCCTATAGAATGTATGCCCGCAAGGGTAGGGCCCTCTTCCCTCTGTACTAGTCTGTCTACTGTTGCTTGTGTATGTATTCTGTATGTAACCCCTCCTCATGTACAGCACCATGGAATTAATGGTGCTCTATAAATAAATAATAATAATAATAAATAAATAATCTCCACCCCTCCGCTTCTCTTGGGTGGCCGCTGTGTGACGTCACTGTGACGTCGACTGTTCTTCCCCCTTCAGGAAGAGGATGTTCGCTGCCCACAGCGACGTTGTTAGAGAGGTAAGTACATGTGACAGGGATTAACTACATTGTGCGTCACGGGCAACGAATTGCCCATGACGCACAAACGACGGGGGCGGGTGCGATTGCACGATATATCGTACCGTGTCACGTTGCCTTTAGTCTGTCAAGTTTCCTGCATCTAATTGTTTATTCTATATTACAATTGTTTTTCCTTCATTCAAGCAATGTTTGTTTGTTGGTATGTAGTTTAGATTCCGCTAAACCCTCTGTATGATGTTTCAATTTACAGTGCAATACTTCATCATTATTTCCATTCCTTTTTTGGATGGTTTATATGTTTGTTTAATTTTTTCTATTTATTTATTGCAATATTAATGAAGACTATGTATCCAGTGGACTATTTGTAATAACCCTTGGGCTTGTGTTTCATGAATTTTATTTTATTTTTTTTCCTCATATTTCTTACATTTCTTGGATGGTTGGCGAGTTCCAGAATCTTCTGCTCATTGTTGACTTCATGCATCAATAAGTGAGATGGAGGCTCCAAGATCAGATGCTGGGTTCTGCTCCAGCCTCCCGACACATTTGGGCGACTGCTAGATGTCACATGCTTCCTGGGCTTTTTTGATGGACCATAAAATTTTCCAGTCAGCAGATATATGATCTCCAATGTAAGTTATAATATGTTCTCAGTCATGTGACTTTTGTCCTTATCCATCTCCACTTAGATAGATTCAAAGACTGGTGCTATGTAGTGTATTGTGAACTTTTGCCAGATTCCAGGTAAAAGCCCTCTGTGGGTCTGATCATATGAACGTGACTTCGCTCCAGCAGTAGCTTGTGTCCTTCTCGAACGCAAGCGTCCTGGACCGACCCCGACAGGGAGAGCAAACCAATGCGAAAGAAAACCTTTGCAATAGGAACACATCCTGGAGAAGAAAGCGATACACATTAATATAGGGCCTTTACCTGAAATCTGGCAAAAAGTTACAATGCTTCAATCAACTGCTTCAATCACCAGGCGCCGCCATATTCCCACTGTGGACTGTGAGAGAGGGGAGCCAGCACGATCTGAAATTGGCATGCATCATATAAAAAGTGAAAATTCCCAGATTTATTCCAACTGTACTATAATGAAAAAAATGAGATTTTTAGCAAATAATTGATCAATTTTTTGAGCCACCCCTGCCAACGTCACAGCAAATCTCAATAGGGGGTCCTACTCTATATTCTGTATTTCATGTGCCATGCGGCCTCCTAGATAAAGTTAAAAGCAGAACCATAATGGAGCACACATACCTGTAACCTGTATATATAACCGCTTCTATGTTGCAAAAAAGGCAATTGTGGATAGAGACCAGCCCAGGTCCCAGCATGTGGAGCAAGCTCTACACATACCAGGACTATATCAGAACTGACCCTCCCAGTGCCAGACTGCAACCAGGTTTCTCTGTTTTGACCATAGTTATGCTACAAATCTGGTGACTGACCAACACCATACCATGCACGCCTGATTTTGGTTTGCAATATATTCCTCCTGTTGGTAGCTGTTCAGACTCAGTTACCTCACCCCTTTCCACAGGCAATGCTAATTAAGCACCATTCTTGGATCTGGTCCGCCTTTATCAATGGTTGCTGTTTGACACTGGGAGGATCAGTTCTGATATAGTCCTGGTATGTGTAGAGCTTGCTCCACATGCTGGGACCTGGGCTGGTCTCTATCCACAAGTGCCTTTTTTGCAACATGGAAGCGGCTATATACAGGTTGCAGGTATGTGTGCTCCATTATGGTTCTGCTTTTAACTTTATCTAGGAGGCCGCATGGCACATAAAATACAGAAAGTAGAGTAGGACCCCCTTATTGAGATTTGCCGTGACGTTGGCAGGGGTGGCTCAAAAAATTGATCAATTATTTGCTAAAAATCTCATTTTTTTATTATAGTACAGTTGGAATACATTTGTGAATTTTTACTTTTTATATGATGCATGCCAATTTCAGATCGTGCTGGTTCCCTTTTTTTCTCTGTTTTGACCGTAGTTATGCTACAAATCTGGTGACTGACCAACACCATACCATGCACGCCTGATTTTGGTTTGCAATATATTCCTCCTGTTGGTAGCTGTTCAGACTCAGTTACCTCACCCCTTTCCACAGGCATTGTTGATTAAGCACCATACTTGGATCTGGTCCGCCTTTATCAATGGTTGCTGTTTGACACTGGGAGGATCAGTTCTGATATAGTCCTGGTATGTGTAGGGCTTGCTCCACATGCTGGGACCTGGGCTGGTCTCTATCCACAAGTGCCTTTTTTGCAACATGGAAGCGGCTATATACAGGTTGCAGGTATGTGTGCTCCATTATGGTTCTGCTTTTAACTTTATCTAGGAGGCTGCATGGCACATGAAATACAGAATGTAGAGTAGGACCCCCCTATTGAGATTTGCCATGACGTTGGCAGGGGTGGCTCAAAAAATTGATCAATTATTTGCTAAAAATCTCATTTTTTTATTATAGTACAGTTGGAATAAATTTGTGAATTTTCACTTTTTATATGATGCATGCCAATTTCAGATCGTGCTGGTTCCCTTTTTTTCCACTGTGGACTGTGCTGGTGATGGGGTAGGAGACGTTGCCAGTGGCACTGGTGGGCACAGGCTCTGCTCATCCACTAGGCTGGGTTTTTCTGGTAAAAACCAAATATAACTTGAAAGAAATAACTTGAAAGGGAGTATATATTGCACAAACCATCAAAAAAACCCTTAAAAACAATTTTTATTAGATTAATTTAAAATCTGGCATCCAAAAAACAACCGCGGAGGTTGGCACCCTAAGGTCATGAAATGGAGAATATATAAGAAAAAATAGTTTTCTCCAAGAGACCGATAGGGGTTTGTTGATTTTTTCACTGACCCTTTGGGTTTGGTGTTTGACTCACTTTTTGAAAATTTAATAGATGTGAGGTCGGTATTTATATAGAGGTAATCCTAGCACTCCCGTAATTCCCAGATTGGCTGCACATTTAGACCAGTGCAGGGAAAGAAGGGCAAGCCATCACGGAGTGGGGGCACCATTTCGTGACCTTAGGGTGCCAACCTCCGCAGTTAGGTAGGGGAAAAAAAGAGGGCTATTGGCCCAATCCCTACCAAAAACATTTGAGCACTTTACCCAAAAATATTTATTGTTGTTTGTTGTTTTTTGGATACCAGATTTTAAATTAATCTGATAAAAATTGTTTTTAAGGTTTTTTTTGATGGTTTGGGTTTTTCTGGTGCCTGCAGTAACACTGGCTGAGTGTAGGTGGCATGTGTCTTTCAGCTGAGGTTGCCACAATTGAGCTTCAGCCAATGGGAAGACACCACACCCTTTTTATCTCCTCTTCTGTCTGCTGGCCATTTCCAGGTATAGATTGTATTCCTGCTAGACTCTGGTTCCCTCCTGCTCTGATTATTGATTTCTACTTTGACCCCGGCTTGCTCTCTGACTACTCTCCTGCCTGTCGTATTTGTACCTTGCTGCCTGATCTGGATTTCACCTCTGTTTTGTTTTCTAATTACGTCTTTGCCTGCCTGATTCTGTCCCTGTTTTACATTTCCCGGTTCGACTCTGCCTGGCTACTACTCTCATCGGACTGTTGCCTACCACAGGTGGTGATCTCCAGGGCCCTGTGTAATTCCAAATCCCTGTATAGGGGTTAAAAGGTTTCAGGTTCTTGGCGTTCTGCTTTGTGAGCAGATTTCCTCTAGCCTGTACATTACAGCTAGTCTGAGCCTGTGGATTGAGGCAGGCGTTACAGTGTGTCTCTGTCTCTGTGTGCATCTCTGTGTGTGTGTGTCTCTCTGTGTGCCTCTTTGTGTGTGTGTGTCTCTGTCTGTTTGTATGTCTCTGTGTGTCTCTGTGTGTGTCTGTCTCTACGAAAACCATATTAACTGACACATAAGCTATCTTAAGCGGGCTTTACACGCTATGATATCGCTAGCAATTGCTAGCGATATCGTACGCAAAAGAACTCGCCCCCGTCGTGCATGTGATTTCGTGTGATCGCTGCCGCAGCGAACATTTTCGCTACGGCAGCGTTACACGCACTTACTTGGTCGGCGTTGTCGCAATCCCTTCCTCAAGGGGGAGGGACATTCAGCATCACAGTGACGTCACCGCGACGTCACTAAGCGGCCGGCCAATCAAAGCGGAGGGGCGGAGATGAGCAGGATGTAACATCCCGCCCACCTCCTTCCTTCCGCATTGCGGCTGGCAGCAGGTAAGGAGACGTTCTTTGCTCCTGCGGTGTCACACACAGCGATGTGTGCTGCCGCAGGAGCGACGAACCACATCGATAATCAACCATTACCGATTTTTGGTTTTGGGACGACCTCTCCATGGTGAACGATTTTCACCATTTTTGAGGTCGCTTAAGGTCGCTGGTAAGTGTCACACGCTGCGATATCATTAATGACGCCAGATGTGCGTCACTAACAACGTGACCCCGACGATAAAACATTACCGATATCGTAGAGTGTAAAGCCCCCTTTACAGTAAGAATGTCCTTCATTGCCTTTAGCAATCAATCAGAGATCCTATTAATGACCTGTTCTAGCTACATTAACGTTAATGTAAGCAGTTTATTATTGAATAACTGTAAAGCGCGGGGTTAAATTTTCCCCTCAAAACATAGTTTTTGACGTTCTTTGAGTCAAGTTAGGTGGCTGTGCAACATTTTATGATTGTACATGCAATGGTGTGGATTCCTTTAGCGGGCTGTAACGATGTGGGCCCCGAGTGTATGGGGGCCACACGTCAGGTATCGGGATTAACTCACACTGGAAAAATTTGTCTCTTTAACAGATCATATGGTTTATTAACAGCTCAAATAAACCATACTAGGTCACATGACAGAAAGATGCAATGCCTTGGCATTATCCTCAAAGTCCAACACATAACATAAAGTCCACACACTCTTGGACTTCCTCACACGTGTCACTGACCCTTGTCAGTACTTGGCTTCATCCTCAAAGTCCAATCCGGGTTACCTTCTTCTGAAGGCGGCTAGTGTCCTTACCAAGTTCCCCTGGCTCCAGCCAGGCTTTGCACATGGACCTAAAAGCCCCTTCCTTCAGGAGAAGGTCTCCTGAGCAGAGCAAAACACCCTGATTCTGCTCTCCCCGTCTCCAGCACACACACTGGAAGTCTAGCGCCAGTCTCTATAGACTGCCCCAGACACACTCTATCCAGGTTCAGAGTTAGGATTGCTTTAACCCCTGGAGCCACACCAACAGGTGGTAAGGAGTGTTTAATCAGCATCACACACCCTTTCATGGCTCTGCATGTAATGCAATCCTGTGGAACCACAGGTCCCAGCCAACTTCACATTGCAGAGCACCCATGCTTCTGCAAAACATACCGGCCCTTTGTAATACAGCCGGTTGGTGCCTCACATACCCTCCTCCTCTTTTCAAACCCGTAGGGGAGAACACTTGCCAACGACCCGGGGCCACGAGACAGGGCATCCTCGCTGCCATGCCCCACCAGTCGAGAGAGCCGTCCAAGGCGCCCAAGAGCAGTAGTCCCTGAGACATTGCCCGACACTGTCACCAAACCCTGTCTTGTCAACCTAGGGTTAAAGGACGTCCCATTTCCGGACCGTTCTCTCCCTGACCCCCTCCCAGGGTTACCGTAGTAGAGAGACACGTCCCCAGTAAAACCTACAGTCTTGTCCGAACCTAGGCTTTCTCGAGTACCCCCAGGGCTACTGTCGGGAACACTAAGCTCACAGCGGCCACTATCTACAGTACATCGTAGGTTACCGCTCTGTCGGCGATTCCTTTTATCGCGTGTCTTAACTAGAGTTGAGCGCAGTTCGCGGTTCGAGGTTCTCCAGTTCGCGGCTCGAGTGATTTTGGGGGCTGTTCTAGATCGAACTAGAACTCGAGCTTTTTGCTAAAGCTCGATAGTTCTAGATACGTTCGAGAACGGTCCTAGCAGCAAAAAGACAAGCTAATTACTAGCTGGCTTTCCACTGTAATAGTGTAAGTCACTCTGTGACTCACACTATTATGAAATTTCAGCGTATAGTGTGCGGGAACAGCGCATTCAGATCACTGCTGTTTGGATAATGGCAATCGCCGTTTTTTTTTTTTTTTCCTTGTCTTCCTTTACTAAGCACGCGCGTGTAGTGGGGCGGGCCAGCATGTCAGCCAATCCCAGACACACACACAGCTAAGTGGACTTTTAGCCAGAGAAGCAACGGCATGTGTGATAGGATGTCCATGTCACATGTCCATGCATTATAAAAATTGACATTTTCCTCCAGCACACCATTATCTGCCTTCTGCGTCTTGGTGTCAGTCACCGCTGGCTTAGCTCCTGTCTCCGATACTGCTGTGTACGCTCTATACACAGCGCTATACAGAATAGGGATAGAAGTTTCTATCAGTCCTTGTAAGGGCTAATACCGGCAGGGTCAGAGCCATAGGTGACAGTCAGGTCCGTGAAAACAGATTTTAACAGCTACACAAGATGACTGCGTCTGTGTAGCTAAGGTCAGGGATTTCCTCGCTGCATTTCCCCATTAGGAGGGATAGACAGGGAGGCTTCCTTTCCTCTGCCCAGACCCACAACCCTGCCACTGTACCCTCCTGCCCTTTGCACACTCAAACTCATTGTTACTAAGCCATTATACTAGCAAACACTGAGTAAACTTAGTGGCATCCTAAAAGTGGCTGTTGGACTTCCATTAGTGTCCCACTGATGCAAACCTATGTGCAGCACCTCTGCATTGCACACTCAAACTCATTGTTACTAAGCCATTATACTAGCAAACACTGAGAAAACTTAGTGGCATCCTAAAAGTGGCTGTTGGACTTCCATTAGTGTCCCACTGGTGCAAACCTATGTGCAGCACCTCTGCATTGCACACTCAAACTCATTGTTACTAAGCCATTATACTAGCAAACACTGAGTAAACTTAGTGGCATCCTAAAAGTGGCTGTTGGACTTCCATTAGTGTCCCACTGGTGCAAACCTATGTGCAGCACCTCTGCATTGCACACTCAAACTCATTGTTACTAAGCCATTATACTAGCAAATTATGCTGCCAGTTTAAGGGCCGTAGTTGCATTGTCAGGGATAGTTATTGTTGTTTATTCTGCTGTTAATAAAGATAGACCACCGCTGCAATCTACACCACCTCTCAATTTTTACTACCACATTTTAAGTGCACAATCTTGTCGCAATCAAAATGAGTGTCAAAATGACAGATGCTGGTGGAAAGGGGAAGAGGCGTGTTGGAAAAGGAAAAAAAGGGTTTGTCCGTGGGGAAGGTGCCAAAGCTCCATTAACATCTGGTGAAGATAGACCATCTTCCAGCAAAGGTAAGATGTCTACTACTTACCGTGGACAATCCGATGTGCTCCCTTTTTTACGGACACGAACAACTGGAACAAAGGTAGATGATGGCCAAAAAAAGAAAATGCTTGAATGGATCTCAAGTGGTCCAACAAGTGCCCTCTCCTCTGAATTTCATGAAATAATTAGAAAACAAATGACGTAGGCTTCGCCCCATTTTTGTGTCCAGCCAGGTACAACTAGGCAGCTGGGGATTGGAATCCGCAGCACAGGTTGGCCTGAGCTTTCTGGGCCTCACTGCTGCGAATTGCAGTCTGCAGCCGCCTCAGAAAATGGCACTTTCATAGAAGCGCCATCTTCTGGCGCTGTATCCAACTCTTCCAGCACCTGCCTGCTATACCTGGCTAGCATACAAAAATATGGCGAAACTCACATCCTTTTTTTGTAGTTTTTTGGCAAAAAAAATAAAAAATGCTTCCCTGGATTTTCCATTGCCAGTGAAGGTAACACCAAGCAGTGGGGGTTAGCAGCCAGTAGCTGCTTGGATTACCCTTAGCTAGCAATACAAAAAATGCAGCGGGAGCCCATATATATTTTTTTTAATTATTTATTTAAATAACTAAAAACAAAATGGGCTTCCCTGTATTTTGATTGCTGGACATCACAGTGCTGTAAAAATAAATCTTTAAAAAAAATGACGTTACACTCCGCGGTATTTTTGATTCTCAGCGCAGATAAAGCAGACAGCTATGGGTTGCCACCCCCATCTGCCTGCCGTTACCTTGGTTGGCAATCAAAATACAGGGAAGCCCATTAATTTTTTCTATTTAAAAAATAGATAAAAAAAAAATGACGTTGGGTCCCCCCATTTTTGATAGCCAGCTAGGGTAAAGCAGACGGCTGTAGCCTGAAAACCACAGCTGGAAGCTTTAAGCTATGTGCGCACGTTGCGTCGGAGTACCTGCAGTTTATTCTGCACGTTTTCCTTCCCTTGGTTTTTGACCAAATGGCTTTTGACCATTTTTTAGCGCTAAAAACGCATGCGTTTTTACCGCGTTTTTAGTGCGTTTTCAGCGCTTTTTACCTGCGTTTTCACCTGCGTTTCTGCAGATGCATTTTGTAGATCAAGACACTGAGAAATAAAGTTGAAATAGTCAAAAAGAATGAAAAAAGAGAAAAAAAGTATAAAATTAACTTTTAATAAAACTATATGGGAAATTATCAATTTTAATGAAAAAATAGTGGTTATGCACATTTTAACAGAAAAATAGGTGAAGTTTATTATTTTTTAACATGTAAATTTTCGGTTATTGTGTGTGTGTAAAGGAACATTAGAACCCATTCATTTTTGGCCAGAAAAGCATGCGTTTTTGGAGCCAAAAACGCAGTGGAAAAGCAGGTAAAAAGCATGAAAAACGCAGGAATTGTGCTTTTGGTTGCATTTTGCCATTTCTCATTGACTCCAATGTTAAGGAAACGCTGCAGAAATGGCAAAAACAACTGACATGCTGCTTCTTTTTCAGCATGGTTTTTGACCACAAATATGCAAATTATACGCTGCAGAAAAAAAAGCAAAGTGCAGACAGGATTTCTGCTTTTCCCATAGACTTTGCTGGAAAACAAAAACGCATGCGTTTTAGCGCAAAAACGCTGCTGCTAAAAATGCTGCAGAAACGCGGTAAAAAACGCAACGTGCGAACATAGCCTTACCGTGGTTGGGGATCCAATGTGGAGGTCCCCCCAGGCTCTTTTTTTAAATTATTTTATAAATATTAATAATTACACAAAAAAGTAGGGTCCCCCCCAAATTGGATCACCAGCCAAGGTAAAGCGGACAGCTGTGGTCTGGTAATCTCAGGGTGGGAAGGTCCATAGTTATTGGGCCTTCACAGCCTAAAAATAGCAGGCCGCAGGCACCCCAGATGTGGCGCATCCACTAGATGCGCCAATCCTGGCGCTTCACCCCAGCTCATCCCGTGCCCTGGTGCAGTGGCAAACGGGGTAATAAATCGGGTTGATACTAGCTGTAAAGTCACCTGAGATCAAGTCCAGCAGTTTGTGATGTCATGGCGTCTATTAGATACCCAACATCATAAACTGTCAGTACTAACAAAAAAAAATCGACAAAAGAAATTTATTTGAAAAAACAGTCCCCAAAACATTTCCTCTTTCACCAATTTATTGTAAGAAAAAAAATAAAGGGGTTCCACGACGACTCTGGACCGTCTAGAATATGGGGGGAGACACTCAGGGAACGTATCCCCCATTTTCTAGGAGTGCAGACCCTTCATATGAGGAGTGTGGGTGCAATGAATCTGCACTCACTCTCCCCGGGTCCACAGCAGCAGAGTCCATGTCGTAATGGTTGCTACCAAAGCTGCAATGCCCTGCTCATGAGGTAAGGGCATGCCTAATCAGGAGAACTATTCTACATTTCCAAATATTGGTATTTGCTGATATTATTGCTATTCCAACTACTATATATTGGGGATAGGATCTTGGAGATGTAATACCCCTTTAAGTCCAGTTATCCAGCTGAATGAATACTTAACAACAGAGCTCGCTATTTAGATGTGTTTTCTTGTGGCGTATAACGGACTCTCATGTTTGGTAGTCGTTCAGCAGGGAAACTATAAAAGCAAATCCCTCCATTTGGAAATGTAGTATATAGCTCTCCTGATCAATTATGTTCCTTACCTCATGAGCAGGGCATTGCAGTAATAATAATAATTTATTCATTTATATAGCATTATTAATTCCATAGCACTGTATGTCTTTGGAGTGTGGGAGGAAACCGGAGTACCCGGAGGAAACCCACGCAAACACGGGGAGAACATACAAACTCCTTGCAGATGGTGTCCTTGGTGAGAATTGAACCCAGGACCTCAGCGCTGCAAGACAGCAGTGCTAACCACTGAGCCACCGTGCCACCCATTTAGCTTACAGATGCATAACCACCACTCACTGTGTCTGAACACAGGAAGCTGAGCTGACAGCTGCTCTGTGCATGCGGCAGTGTCTATTGTGAAGGAGAGGGCCGTGGGGGGATCAACGCTGCACAGGTACCGTGGGACACCGGGGAACACCGATGGGGTTATAGGGGGTGACCTGGCAGGGCCTGGGGGGGAGTTTTCTTTCGCATGTGTCATGGCACATGTGACAGAAATCAAAAGGAGTAGGGTGAATGCGGCCGGCGCGCTGCTGTGCGCGCGGCCATCTTGGATTTCTGGGAGGGCATCAAGGGGGGCACTTTGGCGACACCGGGGGACCGGAGGGGACCGGGGAGGAGATTTATCATGTTTGTTCATGCCAGATGGGAGAAAAATAATTTTTTACCGGCGCTGTCATTTACTTTAACGTGATCATCGGTGTACGGTGTATACCTGTGATCACGTGAGCGAGGACCGGAAAAACCGTCCTGAATCATGATCTTCAGGGTCTCAGCTAGCCCTGAAACCCCGGAGATTTTCTGACGCCGGGGGGCGTTATTCACTTATTTCTGCCTGCTGTTTATAAACGGCAGATCAGAATAAGGCTACATTAACACGACCGATCCATTTTTGCGGTCTGCAAAAAACAGTCCATTTTGTTTTCACGGGTGCATCCGTGTGGCATCCGTTTCCGTTCCGTAGACGGTCTGTATGTCATCTGTTTGTCATCCGTGTGCCTTCCATTTTTTTTGTGTACTGCAAAAAAACTGAAGGAGGGAAAATACATAAATTTACCCAGGATCCATAGCTTCATCCTACATGAGGCAGTCACATGTTCACTCCCGTGCCATTTTCTACTGCTTTTCACAGCGTAGAGCGCTCTGGTGATTTTCTTGTGCTTATGCACTCCATATCAGTCTTTTCTGTCATTATAATGGCAGAAAGACACATAATTTCCCACTCTCCTGCATTTTGTAATTTTGCACCCTTTGGTGCCTTTCATGTGGCACTAAGGGGTGCTTAGCTTTGTATTTAGCCAAAAAAATGAAAAAAAAAATGACGTAGGGTTCCCCCTATTTTTGTAGCCAGCTAGGGTAAAGCAGATGGCTGCAGCCTGCAGACCACAGCTGGCAGCCTCACCTTGCCTGGTAATCCAAAACTGAGGGCACCCCACGCTGTTATTTTAAATTAAATAAATAATTAAAAAAAAAAACACGTAGGGGTCCCCCCCAAAATTGGATCACCAGCCAAGGTAAAGCAGACAGCTTCAGACTAGGGAGGTCCATGGTTATTGGACTCTCCCCAGCCTAAAAATAGCAGGCCGCAGCCGCCCCAGAAGTGGCGCATCCATTAGATGTGCCAATCCTGGTGCTTCGCCCCAGCTCATCCCATGCCCTGGTGCAGTGGCAAACGGGGTAATATATGGGGTTAATACCAGATGTGTAATGTCACCTGGCATCAAGCCCTGGGGTTGGTGAGATCAGGCGTCTATCAGATACCCGACATCACCAACCCAGTCAGTAAAAAAAAAAAATAGACGACAAACACATTTTTATTTGAAAAAACACTCCCCAATACATTCCCTCTTTAACCAAATTATTAGAAAGAAAAACAAATCCAGGTCTGGTGTAATCCAAGGGGTTGCCATGACGATCCACACTGTCCCAGTCAATGAAGAGCAGGATGTTCCCCATTGGCTGGGAGAGCAGTGCAGTGACCTGAGCTAACATCAATGGGTCAGCCCAGGTCACTGCAGGGGATGACAAGTGCTGCTGTCAGCGAGGTACATTACCTGCGCTGATCTCCTGCACTGCTGACAGCACCTGTCACTGAGTTCAATGACCGCCGCCTTCACAGCCAAGTATCGCGAGCGGCCCGTGACGTCACCGCTAGTCAGTCTCAGGTCGGAAGCGAGAGAAGGTGATGTGACAAGCGGCGGCCATGGAGGACAGTGACAGCGCTGAGGTTGGGACTTCATCACCGCAGGTAAGCCGAGCGGGACCATGTGTGCAGAGTGCAGGTGGGCGGAGCCATGTGTGCTGGCGGCGGAGTGCAAAGTGGGTGGCGCTGAGGACGTCAGTGTCGTGGACTGCTTGGCTTTGGACAGGTGAGTGTGAGTGTGTGTGTGTGTGTGTGTGTATGTGTACCTGCCGCGTGCAGGAGGGGGCGGAGTGAGCTGAGCGGGGAAGTGTTGGCTTCCTGCATGTAACTAGGTTAAACATCGGGTTACTAACCAAAGCGCTTTGCTTGGATACCCGATGTTTATCTTGAACTATCGAGCTTTAGCAAAAAGCTCGAGTTCTAGATCGATCTAGAACTGCCCCCAAAATCACTCGAGCCGCGAACTGGAGAACATCGAACCGCGAACCGCGCTCAACTCTACTCTTCATCTTCTAGGACTGTGGGGACAGCTGTCACACCTCGTTTTCCACGCACAACTTCCACCACTGTAACCGCAACAGGCAGTTTGCTTGGTAGGTTGTCAGATCGTTTGGAAGGGGAAACAAGTGCGTGTGTACAGCTCTCTCAGACATCGATAGCACCAACGTTGGATGAAGGCAACATCATGTCTACGCCTGCACTTTCCTCACAAACCTGCATTTTTCCAGGGACACCCTACTCAACACCGACTACACACAGCAGCCAGATCTCTGTCCCTCAGATGTGGACAAATAAAAGGCCATTTCCTGCGACCCATGACAAAGCTAAGAGGTTGACTTTATCCCTCTGTAAGCTCTTGGCTACCGAAATGCTGCCTTTCCGCCTAGTGGACACACAGGATTTTAGAGACCTTATGTCTGTCGCTGTGCCCCAGTACCAGATGCCCAGTCGCCACTACTTCTCTAAGAAAGGTGTGCCCGCGCTACACCAGCATGTCGCACACAACATCACCGCTTCCTTGAGAAACTCTGTGTGTGAATGGGTGCATTTCACCACCGATACTTGGACCAGTAAGCATGGACAGGGACGTTACATGTCGCTGACTGGGCACTGGGTAACTATGGTGATAGATGGTGAAGGGTCTGCTGCACAAGTCTTTCCGTCCCCACGACTTGTGTGGCAATCCTCTGTCTGTCCAAGTTCCGCCACTGCTTCTGCCTCCTCCACCTCATCTGGGTCCTCCACCTCCGCCCCAAGCCTGCCTGGTCAGGCTACCAGCGTTCTCACTGCGCAGAAGGAATCACACACCCCTCATTACTATGCTGGCAGCAGAGCGCAACGGCATCAGGCAGTCTTTAGACATGTCTTGGAAATAGGAGTCACACATCGGATGAGTTGTGGGCAGCTCTGGAGACTGAGTTTAATAAATGGTTGTCTCCACTTAACCTGCAGCCTGGTAAGGCTGTGTGCGACAATGCTGCAAACCTGGGTGCGGCCCTTTGCCTGGGCAAGGTGACACACGTGCCTTGTGTGGCTCACGTGTTGAACCTTGTTGTCCAGCAATTTTTAACACACTATCCCGGCCTAGATGGCAATCTGAACAGGGCACGAAAACTGTCTGCTCACTTCCGCCGTTCAACCACCGCTGCTGAGCGACTTGCATCGCTCCAGAAGTCTTTCAGCCTGCCGGTTCATCACCTGAAATGCGATGTGGCGACACGCTGGAATTCGACTCTCCACATGTTACAGTGACTGTGGCAGTATCGCCGAGCCCTGGTGCAATACGTCATTACGTATAGCCTGGGCCAACGAGATGCAGAGGTGGGGCAGATCACCCTGATGGAGTGGTCTCAGATCAAGGACCTATGCACCCTTCTGCACAGTTTCGACATGGCGACGAATATATTTAGCGCTGACAATGCCATTATCAGCATGACAATTTCAGTCATTTACATGCTGGAGCACACGCTAAACACTATTCGGAGTCAGGGGGTGGGACAACAGGAAGGGGAGGAACTACAGGAGGATTCATATTCGCAAGACACAACAACATCACCAAGGTCCAGACGTTCATCATCACCAATGTGGCAGGCATGGGACCATGGGGGACAGGGATCAACAAGGGCGCATGGTAGCAGGCGAAAATGTTGAGGAAGGTGCAGGAGAACATGAAGAAATGGAGGACGAACTGTCCATGGACATGGAAGGCTCAGCGGATGAGGGAGACCTTGGTCAAATTTCAGTTGAAAGAGGTTGGGGGGAGATGTCAGAGGAAGAAAGAACGGTTAGCACCTCTATGCCACAAACACAGCGTGGACTTGGTCCGCATGGCTGAGCAAGACACATGAGTGCCTTCTTGCTGCACTACCTCCAACATGACCATCGTATTGTCAAAATTAGAAGTGATGATGACTACTTCCTTGCCACACTATTAGATCCCCGGTACAAGTCCATATTTTGTGACATAATGCCAGCCATAGAAAGGGATGCATGTATGCAGGAGTATCAGCAAAAGCTGTTACTCGATCTTAGCTCGGCTTTTCCACCAAACAACCGTGCAGGTGCAGGGAGTGAATTTCCCAGTTGTAACTTGACAAACATGGGACGGTCTCGTCATCTTCAATAGTCTACCCGTACCAGTAGCACCGTATCTGGTGCTGGTAACAGCAATTTTATTGAATCTTTTCATAATTTTTTTAGACCCTCCTTTGCAAGGCCACCAGATACAACAAGTCTGACACATAGTCAACGGCTGGAGAGGATGATACAGGAGTATCTCCAAATGAACATCGATGCCATTACTTTGCAAATGGGGCCTTGCTCATTTTGGGCTTCAAATCTTGAAAAATGGCCAGAGCTCTCCACTTACGCCTTGGAGATTTTGTCGTGTCCAGCTGCCAGCGTTGTCTCTGAACGTGTCTTCAGTGCTGCTGGGTGTGTGCTGACAGATAAGCGCACGCATCTGTCAAGTGACAATGTGGACAGACTAACGTTCATCAAAATGAACATGTCATGGATCCACAAGGAATTTACTACCCCTGTGTCATCCTGGGAAGAGTAAATGCTTGTGTATTTTGAATGTGCTTAATGCAAATCTAGCTGTGAAGTGTACAACTAGTGCACAAGTGCTGCCACTGATGGGGTGTCTGTGTGGCCCAATTTTTGGAAAAAAGGGAGACTCTTCTTGGAGTAACCCTTGCTGTGTTTTTAAAAATGATCCAAGATGCACAGAGCTGGGATCAGGAAAGACTTTGCTACCTACCCCGGTGTCATCCTGGGTAGAGTTGAGCGCGGTTCGTGGTTCGTGGTTCTCCAGTTCGCGGCTCGAGTGATTTTGGGGCATGTTCTAGATCGAACTAGAACTCGAGCTTTTTGCAAAAGCTCGATAGTTCTAGAAACGTTCGAGAACGGTTCTAGCAGCCAAAAAACAGCTAAATCCTAGCTTGGTTTCTGCTGTAATAGTGTAAGTCACTCTGTGAATCAAACTATTATCACATTTCAGTGTATAGTGTGCGTGAACAGCGCCTTCAGATCACTGCTGTTTCTATAATGGCGATCGCCATTTTTTTTTTTTTTTTTCTTGTCTTCCTTCCCTAAGCGCGCGCGTCTTGTGGGGCGGGCCAGCATGTCAGCCAATCACAGACACACACACACCTAAGTGGACTTTGAGCCAGAGAAGCAACGGCATGTGTGATAGGATCTGCATGTCACATGTCCCTGCATTATAAAACCGGACATTTTCTTCACGAACGCCATTATCTGCCTTCTGCGTCTTTGGTGTCAGACATCAGTGTCGCAGCTCCGTCCTCCTGAGTCCTATAGCCGATACAGCTGTATGCGCTGCATACACAGCGTTAGACAGCTTAGGGAGAGCACATTCTAGCAGTCCTTTTAAGGGCTCAAAGCGGCAGGGTCAGAGAGCCATAAGTGACAGGTCCTGCAAACAGCAACAGCGTCTGTGTAGCCCAGGTCAGGGATTTCCTCCCTGCATTTCACCATTAGGAGGGAATAGAAAGGCAGGCTTCCATTCCTCTACCCAGAGCACCACAATCCTGCCACTGTACCCTCTTGTCCTCTGCACACTCCAACTCATTCTAAGTAAGCCATTATACTAGCAAACATTCAGTGTACCTAGTGGCATCCTATACGTGGCTATTGGACTTTGCTATAGTCCCACTAGTGCAAAGACATTTGCAGAGCACGTCTGCCTGCATTGCACACTACAACTTTTTTAAACTAAGCAATTTTACTAGCAAACACTCAGTGTACCTAGTGGCATCCTATACGTGGCTATTGGACTTTGCTATAGTCCCACTAGTGCCAAGACATTTGCAGAGGGCATCTGCCTGCGTTGCACACTCCAACGAATTATAACTAAGCCATTATACTAGCACACACTTAGTGTACCTAGTGGCATCCTATACGTGGCTATTGGACTTTGCTATAGTCCCACTAGTGCAAAGACATTAGCAGAGCACATCTGCCTGCATTGCACACTCCAACTAATTATAACTAAGCCATTATACTAGCACACACTCAGTGTACCTAGTGGCATCCTATACGTGGCTATTGGACTTTGCTATAGTCCCACTAGTGCAAAGACATTTGCAGAGCACGTCTGCCTGCATTGCACACTACAACTTTTTTAAACTAAGCAATTTTACTAGCAAACACTCAGTGTACCTAGTGGCATCCTATACGTGGCTATTGGACTTTGCTATAGTCCCACTAGTGCCAAGACATTTGCAGAGCGCATCTGCCTGCGTTGCACACTCCAACTAATTATAACTAAGCCATTATACTTGCACACACTAAGTGTTTTTTAGTGGCATCCTATACGTGGCTATTGGACTTTGCTATAGTCCTACTAGTGCCAAGACATTTGCAGAGCGCATCTGCCTGCGTTGCACACTCCAACTAATTATAACTAAGCCATTATACTAGCACACACTCAGTGAACCTAGTGGCATCCTATACGTGGCTATTGGACTTTGCTATAGTCCCACTAGTGCCAAGACATTTGCAGCACGTCTGCCTGCGTTGCACACTCCAACTAATTATAACTAAGCCATTATACTAGCACACACTCAGTGTACCTAGTGGCATCCTATACGTGGCTATTGGACTTTGCTATAGTCCCACTAGTGCCAAGACATTTGCAGCACGTCTGCCTGCGTTGCACACTCCAACTAATTATAACTAAGCCATTATACTAGCACACACTCAGTGTACCTAGTGGCATCCTATACGTGGCTATTGGACTTTGCTATAGTCCCACTACTGCCAAGACATTTGCAGCACGTCTGCCTGCGTTGCACACTCCAACTAATTATAACTAAGCCATTATACTAGCACACACTCAGTGTACCTAGTGGCATCCTATACGTGGCTATTGGACTTTGCTATAGTCCCACTAGTGCCAAGACATTTGCAGCACGTCTGCCTGCGTTGCACACTCCAACTAATTATAACTAAGCCATTATACTAGCACACACTCAGTGTACCTAGTGGCATCCTATACGTGGCTATTGGACTTTGCTATAGTCCCACTAGTGCCAAGACATTTGCAGCACGTCTGCCTGCGTTGCACACTCCAACTAATTATAACTAAGCCATTATACTAGCACACACTCAGTGTACCTAGTGGCATCCTATACGTGGCTATTGGACTTTGCTATAGTCCCACTAGTGCCAAGACATTTGCAGCACGTCTGCCTGCGTTGCACACTCCAACTAATTATAACTAAGCCATTATACTAGCACACACTCAGTGTACCTAGTGGCATCCTATACGTGGCTATTGGACTTTGCTATAGTCCCACTAGTGCCAAGACATTTGCAGCACGTCTGCCTGCGTTGCACACTCCAACTAATTATAACTAAGCCATTATACTAGCACACACTCAGTGTACCTAGTGGCATCCTATACGTGGCTATTGGACTTTGCTATAGTCCCACTAGTGCCAAGACATTTGCAGCACGTCTGCCTGCGTTGCACACTCCAACTAATTATAACTAAGCCATTATACTAGCACACACTCAGTGTACCTAGTGGCATCCTATACGTGGCTATTGGACTTTGCTATAGTCCCACTAGTGCCAAGACATTTGCAGCACGTCTGCCTGCGTTGCACACTCCAACTAATTATAACTAAGCCATTATACTACCACACACTCAGTGTACCTAGTGGCATCCTATACGTGGCTATTGGACTTTGCTATAGTCCCACTAGTGCCAAGACATTTGCAGCACGTCTGCCTGCGTTGCACACTCCAACTAATTATAACTAAGCCATTATACTAGCACACACTCAGTGTACCTAGTGGCATCCTATACGTGGCTATTGGACTTTGCTATAGTCCTACTAGTGCCAAGACATTTGCAGAGCGCATCTGCCTGCGTTGCACACTCCAACTAATTATAACTAAGCCATTATACTAGCACACACTCAGTGAACCTAGTGGCATCCTATACGTGGATATTGGACTTTGCTATAGTCCCACTAGTGCCAAGACATTTGCAGCACGTCTGCCTGCGTTGCACACTCCAACTAATTATAACTAAGCCGTTATACTAGCACACACTCAGTGTACCTAGTGGCATCCTATACGTGGCTATTGGACTTTGCTATAGTCCCACTAGTGCCAAGACATTTGCAGCACGTCTGCCTGCGTTGCACACTCCAACTAATTATAACTAAGCCATTATACTAGCACACACTCAGTGTACCTAGTGGCATCCTATACGTGGCTATTGGACTTTGCTATAGTCCCACTAGTGCCAAGACATTTGCAGCACGTCTGCCTGCGTTGCACACTCCAACTAATTATAACTAAGCCATTATACTAGCACACACTCAGTGTACCTAGTGGCATCCTATACGTGGCTATTGGACTTTGCTATAGTCCCACTAGTGCCAAAACATTTGCAGCACGTCTGCCTGCGTTGCACACTCCAACTAATTATAACTAAGCCATTATACTAGCACACACTCAGTGTACCTAGTGGCATCCTATACGTGGCTATTGGACTTTGCTATAGTCCCACTAGTGCCAAGACATTTGCAGCACGTCTGCCTGCGTTGCACACTCCAACTAATTATAACTAAGCCATTATACTAGCACACACTCAGTGTACCTAGTGGCATCCTATACGTGGCTATTGGACTTTGCTATAGTCCCACTAGTGCCAAGACATTTGCAGCACGTCTGCCTGCGTTGCACACTCCAACTAATTATAACTAAGCCATTATACTAGCACACACTCAGTGTACCTAGTGGCATCCTATACGTGGCTATTGGACTTTGCTATAGTCCCACTAGTGCCAAGACATTTGCAGCACGTCTGCCTGCGTTGCACACTCCAACTAATTATAACTAAGCCATTATACTAGCACACACTCAGTGTACCTAGTGGCATCCTATACGTGGCTATTGGACTTTGCTATAGTCCCACTAGTGCCAAGACATTTGCAGCACGTCTGCCTGCGTTGCACACTCCAACTAATTATAACTAAGCCATTATACTAGCACACACTCAGTGTACCTAGTGGCATCCTATACGTGGCTATTGGACTTTGCTATAGTCCCACTAGTGCCAAGACATTTGCAGCACGTCTGCCTGCGTTGCACACTCCAACTAATTATAACTAAGCCATTATACTAGCACACACTCAGTGTACCTAGTGGCATCCTATACGTGGCTATTGGACTTTGCTATAGTCCTACTAGTGCCAAGACATTTGCAGAGCGCATCTGCCTGCGTTGCACACTCCAACTAATTATAACTAAGCCATTATACTAGCACACACTCAGTAAACCTAGTGGCATCCTATACGTGGCTATTGGACTTTGCTATAGTCCTACTAGTGCCAAGACATTTGCAGAGCGCATCTGCCTGCGTTGCACACTACAACTAATTATAACTAAGCCATTATACTAGCACACACTCAGTGTACCTAGTGGCATCCTATACGTGGCTATTGGACTTTGCTATAGTCCCACTAGTGCCAAGACATTTGCAGCACGTCTGCCTGCGTTGCACACTCCAACGAATTATAACTAAGTTACATTGTCAGGGATATTTATTCTTTATTATTCTGCTGTTAATAAAGCTAGACCACCACTGCAATCTTCACCACCTCTCAATTTTTACTACCACATTTTCAGTCCACAATCTTGTCGCAATCAACATGAGTGGCAAAATGACAGATGCTGGTGGAAAGGGGAAGAGGCGTGGTGGAAAAGGCAAAAAAGGTTTTGTCAGTGGGGAAGGTGCCAAAGCTCCATTATCATCTGCTGAAGATAGACCATCTACTAGCAAAAGTAAGATGTCTACTACTTATTGTGGACAATCCGATGTGCTCCCTTTTTTACGGACACGAACAAGAGGAACAAAGGTAGATGATGGGCAAAAAAGGAAAATGCTTGAATGGATCTCAAGTGGTCCAACAAGTGCCCTCTCAGCCACTTCAAGTACCGCATCCAAAAAACACCATTCCTCTGAGTTGTCATCCCAATCACACTTGATTTCTCCCAGCTCTGAAGTCTCCATCAGCCCTGCACAGTATGGTGGAACTGAGATGGCTGAGTCTGCAGAGCTGTTCAGTCACACTATAGCCTGGGAATCAGAGGTCTGCTCCCAAGCTACAGTGAGTACAGAACAGGAAATGGTCTGCAGTGATGCCCAGAACCTTTGTGACTCAGATTCAGGCCGTGAGGACCAAGTTTCTGAGCATAATGTTGACCCTTTGTCACAAACTGTAACACCTGTGGTTATAGACAATGAGGAACATACTGATGAAGATGAGACGCAGATACCCGATTGGGATGACAACTTAAATATTCGGTCAGGGCAAGAAGAGGCTCGGTCTGAGGGGGAGGGGAGTGCGAACACAACAATTGATGATGACGTTCTAGATCCCACCTACTGTCAACCCCCAGTCAGGCACTCGAGGAGGTCAACAGAGGCGGTGGAGGAGGATGCAACCGACGACGAAGTTACCTTGTGCCTTCCTGGACAGAGTCGGAGCACTGGTAGCACGTCTACAACTGCATCCTCAGCCACCACTCTGCCTATGAGCATTATTCGGGGTGGATCAACAGGTCGCATGGCCTCTAAGCCTTGCCTAGCCTGGGCCTTTTTTCACATCGAAAAAGATCGCCCAACTCATGTGATATGTAACATTTGTCATGATTCTGTTAGTAGAGGTCAAAACCTCAGCAGTTTGACAACTTCTTCCATGAATCGTCACATGAATAAATATCATAAGTCCCAGTGGGAAGCTCACCGTGCTGCAATGCCGGCTAGCGGAGCGAACCATCCACCGCCCGCCCCTTCCAGTGCATCCGCGCGCTCTTCATCTTCTAGGACTGTGGGGACAGCTGTCACACCTGTTTTTCCACGCAAAACTTCCACCACTGTAACCGCAACAGGCAGTTTGCTTGTAAGGTCGTCAGTTGGTTTGGAAGGGGAAACAAGTGAGTGTGTACAGCTCTCTCAGACATCGATAGCACCAACGTTGGATGAAGGCAACATCATGTCTCCGCCTGCACTTTCCTCACAAACCTGCATTTTTCCAGGGACACCCTACTCAACACCGTCTACACACAGCAGCCAGATCTCTGTCCCTCAGATGTGGTCAAATAAAAGGCCACTTCCTCCGACCCATGACAAAGCTAAGAGGTTGACTCTATCCCTCTGTAAGCTGTTGGCTACCGAAATGCTGCCTTTCCGCCTAGTGGACACACAGGATTTTAGAGACCTTATGTCTGTCGCTGTGCCCCAGTACCAGATGCCTAGTCGCCACTACTTCTCTAAGAAAGGTGTGCCCGCGCTACAACAGCATGTCGCACACAACATCACCGCTTCCTTGAGAAACTCTGTGTGTGAACGGGTGCATTTCACCACCGATACTTGGACCAGTAAGCATGGACAGGGACGTTACATGTCGCTGACTGGGCACTGGGTAACTATGGTGATAGATGGTGAAGGGTCTGCTGCACAAGTCTTGCCGTCCCCATGACTTGTGTGTCAATCCTCTGTCTGTCCAAGTTCCGCCACAGCTTCTGCATCCTCCACCTCATCTGGGTCCTCCACCTCCGCCCCAAGCCTGCCTGGTCAGGCCACCAGCGTTCTCACTGCGCAGAAGGAATCACGCACGCCTCATTACTATGCTGGCAGCCGAGCGCAACGGCATCAGGCGGTCTTTAGCTTGACATGTCTTGGTAATAAGAGTCACACAGCTGAGGAGTTGTGGTCAGCTCTGCGGTCCGAGTTTAATAAATGGTTGTCTCCACTCAACCTGCAGCCTGGTAAGGCCGTGTGCGACAATGCTGCAAACCTGGGTGCGGCCCTTCGCCTGGGCAAGGTGACACACGTACCTTGTATGGCTCACGTGTTGAACCTTGTCGTGCAGCAATTTTTAACACACTATCCCGGCCTAGATGGCCTTCTGAACAGGGCACGAAAACTGTCTGCTCACTTCCGGCGTTCAAGCGCCGCAGCTGAGCGACTTGCATTGCTACAGAAGTCTTTCGGCCTGCCGGTTCATCGCCTGAAATGCGATGTGGCGACACGCTGGAATTCAACTCTCCACATGTTACAGCGACTGTGGCAGCACCGCAGAGCCCTGGTGCAATACGTCATGACGTATAGCCTGGGCCAACGAGATGCAGAGGTGGGGCAGATCACCCTGATGGAGTGGTCTCAGATCAAGGACCTATGCACCCTTCTGCACAGTTTCGACATGGCGACGAATTTGTTTAGCTCTGACAATGCCATTATCAGCATGACGATTCCAGTCATTTACATGCTGGAGCACACGCTAAACACTATTCGGAGTCAGGGGGTGGGACAACATGAAGGGGAGGAACTACAGGAGGATTCATATGTGCAAGGGACAACAACATCACCAAGGTCCAGACGTTCAAAATCACCAACGCAGCAGGCATGGGACCATGGGGAACAGGGATCGACAAGGGCGCATAGTAGCAGGCGAAATGTTGAGCAAGGTGCAGGAGAACATGAAGAAATGGAGGACGAACTGTCCATGGACATGGAAGACTCAGCGGATGAGGGAGACCTTGGTCAAATTTCAGTTGAAAGAGGTTGGGGGGAGATGTCAGAGGAAGAAAGAACGGGTAGCACCTCTATGCCACAAACACAGCGTGGACTTGGTCCGCATGGCTGCGCAAGACACATGAGTGCCTTTTTGTTGCACTACCTCCAACATGACTGTCATATTGTCAAAATTAGAAGTGATGATGACTACTGGATTGCCACACTATTAGATCCCCGGTACAAGTCCAAATTTTGTGACATAATTCCAGCCATAGAAAGGGACGCACGTATGCAGGAGTATCAGCAGAAGCTGTTACTCGATCTTAGCTCGGCTTTTCCACCAAACAACCGTGCAGGTGCAGGGAGGGAATCTCCCAGTTGTAACTTGACAAACATGGGACGGTCTCGTCATCTTCACCAGTCTACCCGTACCAGTAGGACCGTATCTGGTGCCGGTAACAGCAATTTTATGGAATCTTTTCATAATTTTTTTAGACCCTCTTTTGCAAGGCCACCAGAGACAACAAGTCTGACACATACTCAACGGCTGGAGAGGATGATACAGGAGTATCTCCAAATGAACATCGATGCCATGACTGTGCAACTGGAGCCTTGCTCCTTTTGGGCTTCAAACATAGAAAAATGGCCAGAGCTCTCCAGTTACGCCTTGGAGATTTTGTCGTGTCCAGCTGCCAGCGTTGTCTCTGAACGTGTTTTCAGTGCTGCTGGGTGTGTGCTGACAGATAAGCGCACGCGTCTGTCCAGTGACAATGTGGACAGACTGACGTTCATCAAAATGAACAAGTCATGGATCCAGAAGGAATTTACTACCCCTGTGTCATCCTGGGGAGAGTAAATGCTTGTGGATTTGGAATGTGCTTGATGCAAATCAAAACATCCTGTTTGCAACTAGGGCCCAAGTGCTGCCACTGATGGGGTGGGTGTCTGTGTGGCCCAATTTTTGGAAAAAAGGGAGACTCCGCTTGGAGTAACCCTTGCTTACATTGTTTTTAAAAGAAGCCAAGATGAACAAGTCATGGGTCAGCAAAGACTTTGCTACCTACCCCGGTGTCATCCTGGGGACGGTTAATTATGGGGTATTTTTGAATGTGATTGATGCAAATCAAAACATCCTGTTTGCAACTAGGGCCCAAGTGCTGCCACTGATGGGGTGGGTGTCTGTGTGGCCCAATTTTTGGAAAAAAAGGGAGACTCCGCTTGGAATAACCCTTGCTTGATGTGTTTTTAAAAGAAGCCAAGATGAACAGAGCTGGGATCAGCAAAGACTTTGCTACCTACCCCGGTGTCATCCTGGGGACGGTTAATTATGGGGTATTTTTGAATGTGATTGATGCAAATCAAAACATCCTGTTTGCAACTAGGGCCCAAGTGCTGCCACTGATGGGGTGGGTGTCTGTGTGGCCCAATTTTTGGAAAAAAAGGGAGACTCCGCTTGGAGTAACCCTTGCTTGATGTGTTTTTAAAAGAAGCCAAGATGAACAGAGCTGGGATCAGCAAAGACTTTGCTACCTACCCCGGTGTCATCCTGGGGACGGATAAGAATGGCGTATTTTTGAATGTGCTTGATGCAAATCAAAACATCCTGTTTGCAACTAGGGCCCAAGTGCTGCCACTGATGGGGTGGGTGTCTGTGTGGCCCAATTTTTGGAAAAAAGGGAGACTCCGCTTGGAGTAACCCTTGCTTACATTGTTTTTAAAAGAAGCCAAGATGAACAAGTCATGGGTCAGCAAAGACTTTGCTACCTACCCCGGTGTCATCCTGGGGACGGTTAATTATGGGGTATTTTTGAATGTGATTGATGCAAATCAAAACATCCTGTTTGCAACTAGGGCCCAAGTGCTGCCACTGATGGGGTGGGTGTCTGTGTGGCCCAATTTTTGGAAAAAAAGGGAGACTCCGCTTGGAGTAACCCTTGCTTGATGTGTTTTTAAAAGAAGCCAAGATGAACAGAGCTGGGATCAGGAAAGACTTTGCTACCTACCCCGGTGTCATCCTGGGGACGGATAAGAATGGCGTATTTTTGAATGTGCTTGATGCAAATCAAAACATCCTGTTTGCAACTAGGGCCCAAGTGCTGCCACTGATGGGGTGGGTGTCTGTGTGGCCCAATTTTTGGAAAAAAAGGGAGACTCCGCTTGGAGTAACCCTTGCTTGATGTGTTTTTAAAAGAAGCCAAGATGAACAGAGCTGGGATCAGCAAAGACTTTGCTACCTACCCCGGTGTCATCCTGGGGACGGATAAGAATGGCGTATTTTTGAATGTGCTTGATGCAAATCAAAACATCCTGTTTGCAACTAGGGCCCAAGTGCTGCCACTGATGGGGTGGGTGTCTGTGTGGCCCAATTTTTGGAAAAAAAGGGAGACTCCGCTTGGAGTAACCCTTGCTTGATGTGTTTTTAAAAGAAGCCAAGATGAACAGAGCTGGGATCAGCAAAGACTTTGCTACCTACCCCGGTGTCATCCTGGGGACGGATAAGAATGGCGTATTTTTTAATGTGCTTGATGCAAATCAAAACATCCTGTTTGCAACTAGGGCCCAAGTGCTGCCACTGATGGGGTGGGTGTCTGTGTGGCCCAATTTTTGGAAAAAAAGGGAGACTCCGCTTGGAGTAACCCTTGCTTGATGTGTTTTTAAAAGAAGCCAAGATGAACAGAGCTGGGATCAGCAAAGACTTTGCTACCTACCCCGGTGTCATCCTGGGGACGGATAAGAATGGCGTATTTTTGAATGTGCTTGATGCAAATCAAAACATCCTGTTTGCAACTAGGGCCCAAGTGCTGCCACTGATGGGGTGGGTGTCTGTGTGGCCCAATTTTTGGAAAAAAAGGGAGACTCCGCTTGGAGTAACCCTTGCTTGATGTGTTTTTAAAAGAAGCCAAGATGAACAGAGCTGGGATCAGGAAAGACTTTGCTACCTACCCCGGTGTCATCCTGGGGACGGATAAGAATGGCGTATTTTTGAATGTGCTTGATGCAAATCAAAACATCCTGTTTGCAACTAGGGCCCAAGTGCTGCCACTGATGGGGTGGGTGTCTGTGTGGCCCAATTTTTGGAAAAAAGGGAGACTCCGCTTGGAGTAACCCTTGCTTACATTGTTTTTAAAAGAAGCCAAGATGAACAAGTCATGGGTCAGCAAAGACTTTGCTACCTACCCCGGTGTCATCCTGTGGATGGATAAGAATGGCGTATTTTTGAATGTGCTTGATGCAAATGTAGCTGTGAAGTGTACAACTGGGGCACAACTGCTGCCACTGAAGGGGTGGGTGTGTGTGTGGCCCAATTTTTGGAAAAAATGGAGACTCCGCTTGGAGTCACCTTGCGGTGTTTTACATGATTTTAGAAGGGCGTGCCATGCCTATATCTGTGTGTCCTCCTCTTTTTCCTTGTCCAGCTGTTTTGTTTTCGCATGAGTATATGTCCTTGTCACTTTCCAATGTGTTTGAGTTGTTTGTCACCTTTAGGACACCTTTGAGGGTGTTTTCTAGGTGTTTTTCTGTGTTTGTGATTGCCTGCCATTGTTTCCTATGCAGTTCGAGTTCGGTTCGTCGAACGTTCGACGAACCGAACTCGAACGGGAGGTCCGTTCGGCGAACCAACCTCGAGCCGAACCGCGACCGGTTCGCTCATCTCTAATCCTGGGGACGGTTAAGTATGGCGTAGTTTTGCATGTGCTTGATGCAAATCTAGCTGTGAAGTGTACAACTGGGGCACAAGTGCTGCCACTGAAGGGGTGGGTGTGTGTGGCCCAAATTTTGGAAAAAAAGGAGACTCCGCTTGGAGTCACCTTGCGGTGTTTTACGTGATTTTAGAAGGGCGTGCCATGCCTATATCTGTGTCTCCTTCTCTTTTTCCTTGTCCTGCTCTTTTGTTTTCGCATGAGTATATGTCCTTGTCACTTTCCCATGTGTTTGTGTTGTGTTGTGAGTTGTTTGTCACCTTTTGGACACCTTTGAGGGTGTTTTCTAGGTGTTTTTATGTGTTTGTGATTGCCTGCCATTGTTTCCTATGCGGTTCGAGTAGTTCGTCGAACCTTCGCCGAACCGAACTCGAACGAGCCCTCCGTTCGGCGAACCAAACTCGAGCCGAACCGTGACCGGTTCGCTCATCTCTAGTCTTAACTACTGGACCGACACGCCATCTTCCACTACTTTTCCCTGAACAATGGGTGGAAGACGGCTGCTGTCCCCCACACAGTTGGCGAAGCTGCTCCTCAATTTTCAGTTTTTCTTGCTTCAACCGCTCCATGTCACATACATGGTGTACCCGATATTCAAGTAGGCTTTGAACGTTTCCAAGACTCTCTACAGTCCCGACACAGACGAACGGAACCATACCAGCTTCCCTGGGTATCTTGGTCTCATTAGCAGCAGGGATTCTTAATCTCACCAATCCCGACTTATTCACTGTGTATTGCATGACTCGTCCGGTTTTTCCACTGACTCTCCCCACCAGAGCCCAGGGTACTTGGACGATGTCTTCCGCCAGACTCTGCGCTTTCCTTTTATACTCTAGTTGTCTAGTGGCTTCTTCAGTTTGCAGTTGGACCTGCCACTTCATACGAACACATCTGAAGTGCATGTACTTTAAAATAGCCACCCGCTGCCCAGTAATTTCAGTGGTGGACAATATCACTAACTGTTCAGCCTCCGGGGTACAGTATACCTCACATGCTTCCACAGCTCTCTTAAATTCGTCATGCATGCACTTGGTGGCACACGCTTTTCTTAAGTCCTCAGGTATATCCACCATGCAATTGACTACAGAAGTCTCATTCATCCCTGCCGCTTCCACATGCTTGTCCAGTTTAGCTTCCAGAGACAGCTCTCTTTGGGCCTCCCTTGCTTCAACAAGTTTGGTCAGGATCGACACTTGCTGCTCCATCTGCTCCAAGGCTACCTGGAACCTGGACTGGTACTCTGCCAAGTGACTTCGGAGTTCAGCCACTTCTTTCTCCAGCTCCCTTAAGGGGGCTTTACATGGTACGACCGATTGTGCAATTTCACAATCGATCGTACCCGCCCCCGTCCTGTTTGCGTCACGGGCAAATCGCTGCCCGTGTCGCACAAAGTCAGTAACCCCCATAACACATACTTACCTCTTGTGTGACTTCGCTGTGGGCGGCGAACGTCCACTTCCTGGAGTGGGAGGGACGTTCGGCGTCACAGCGACATCACACGGCCGCCGGCCAATGGAAGCGGAGGGGCGGAGATGAGCTAATCCCTGGCCACGTACCGCATGTAGTGTCACGAGACAAACCTCCACCATAATCCTCCAATCTTTCCCCCTTTATTGTACACCTCTGGGCCATGAAACCAAGCAAGGGCCACCCATGACATCCCCCTGACCCGACATCACCGACCCGCTGATGAGTATTCAACCCCTTGCCCCGTGGATGCTAAACCCATCCTGCAGAAGGGAGTGGTAATATTGGAACTCAGTACAGAGGTTGAGCCTGAGATTGCTGAAGCCCAAGATGTGATACCATCCTGATGTCACACTGATGTGATCCATGTGACATCAGTGTGATACGTAATGGAGAAAACGTATGTCTTTGAAAAGAAATGACTTTCTATACTCACCTGTCTCCAGCACGGCTATCTTCGGTGCAGCTTTCACTTGCTTTCAGGTCCACTCATTATACTCATGAATATTCACTGCACCGCGGACCCGGAAGCAGCAGCGCCAGAGACAGCAGCACCACGGACACCAGTGCTGGGGAAAGGTGAGTAAAAAGTTCCTGATATCTGTGTGCCATCACGGACAGCACATGGAGAACACATGTATGCCAAAATCATGGCACATGGCTGGCCATCTGCACCTTCAACATGCATCGTGAAAAACATGCTTTTTATCATAAATGTGTTAAAAGGTCCTTAAGTGGAGCAGAGTGCAATGTGAGATTTTCTCACTTTCCACTCAAGCGAGTCATACAGCAGTGTGACTCTACCCTTAGTGAGATCTGAGAATTACCACACGCTATGGAATTTGTCAGGCTTGAGGTCATCAACCCCTTCCTTACTCTAAAGGGTGCTTTACATGCTGTGACATCGCTAACGATATATCGTCGGGGTCACTGTGTGACGCACATCCGGCGTCGTTAGCGACATCGCAGCGTGTGACAGCTAGGAGCGACGATCAACAATCGCAAAAACGGCAAAAATCGTTGATTGTTGATACGTCGCTCCAAATCATAATGTCGTTGGTGGTTCAGTCCGCAGGTTGTTCGTCGTTCCTGCGGACACCGCAGGAACAACGAACATCATCCTACCTGCGTCCATCGGAAAGGAGGAAGGAAGGAGGTGGGCGGCATGTCAGGCCGCTCATCTCCTCCCCTCCTCTTCTATTGGGCAGCTGTTTTGTGACGCCGCTGTGACGCCGAACGCACCTCCCCCTTGAAGGATGGCTTGTTCGGCAGCAACAGCGACGACGCTGAACAGGTATGTGCGTGTGACGCTGCCGTAGCGATATTGTTCTCTACAGCAGCGATCATTACATGTCACACGAACGACGGGTGCAGGTGCTATCGCTCGCGACATCGCTAGCAATCGCTAGAGATGTCGCAGCGTGTAAATCACCCTTAAGGATGTTCGCCGCCCACAGCGAGGTCGTTCGGGAGGTAAGTACGTATGACGGGGGTTATTGACTTTGTACGACACAGGCAACAAATTTCCCGTAACGCACAAATGATGGGGGCGGGTGCGATTGCACATGCGAACGCACGAGAAATCGATGCGTGTAACGGGCCCTTAAAGCTTTCATACCCATAACATAAAAGTTAACCAAACCCTTCATTTCTTGACAATATTTGTTGACTCTCTAATGTGCACAAGACTCTACTGACTCTCCCTGAACAGGTTATTTTGGGAGAGATAAGGATAAGACAGTTATATTTTATCTTCTATTTTTCTTAAGATAAGGATTAGATCATTTCAATTTTGTTTTTATAAGACCATGTGCACATGTTGAGTATTAGAAGAGGTTTTTTTACCTCAGTATTTGTAGCCAAAACCAGAAGTGAAGCAATGAGAGGAAAAGTATAATAGAAACACGGTACCACTTCTGTATTTATCACTAGAGATGAGCGAGCCTCTAAAGGCTCGAGTTCGGTTCGGTTCGTCGAATGGAGGCCACATTCGAGTTCGGCTCGACGAACCATTCAACAAACCTCTTGAGCCCCATTAAAACCAATGGCAGGCAAACACAAACACATAAAAATACATTATAAATGTACACATACAGTTAATAAACATTGCCATTACACTTACAGGTCCCCGCGACGCGTCCTGCACTGTCTCCCGCTGCTTTTCCTTCCGGTAATCGCTGCGTCCTCCCGGTAACCAGCACTGATGATAGAACCTTCCGTGACGTCAAAAAAAGCATGTGACCAGTCACGTGTCTATTATCTCATTGGCTACAGACTGGTCACATGGCTATGACGTCATCCTAGGTCCTGTCATTGCATCTCTCCGGTATGTGGTGATCGTACCAGCATCTCCGTATACCAGAGAAATGCTCTGGCACATGGTCGGCTTACCCGTTCTGCTTCCCCATTCCGTTATTCACCGGCTGCCACAGCCCGTCAATAATGGAGATCACCATTGCAATAGCAACCCGCCTGTCAACGGTGACGTCACCACTTACAGCCTGCAGCCTCTGCTCACTCTCACTGAGTGAATAGACTGCAGTGCATGGGGAGCAGCAGCGTCTTCCTCCCATGCAGTGCTGTCTGATGTAGCAGAGCTGCATGGGTTGAAGGAGAAAGAAAACAGAAGACCATGGATCGTGGAGGGCTGACAGGGAGTAATAAACATGGAGTCTCTAAGTGTTTCTGTGTATTTATTTCTTTTAAAGTATTTTTTCTCTTTGTGGTGTCTTTTTTTTTAACCCTTTATTGGAGATTCTTAATAGCCGGGTCAAACTTGCCTGACATTAAGAATCTCTGACTTAATACTAGCTAGCAAAACAAAGCTAGTATTAACTCATTATTACCCAGCAAGCCACCCGGCTCCAGGGCTGCTGGAAGAGTTGGATACAGCGCCAGATGATGGCGCTTCTATGAAAGCGCTATTTTCTAGGGCGGCTGCGGACTGCAATTCGCTGCAGAGGGGTCCAGAAAGCTTGGGCTAACCTGTGCTGTAGATTCCAATCCCCAGCTGCCTAGTTGTACCTGGCTGGACACAAAAATGTGGAGAAGCTCATGTCGATTTTTTTTTTAATTGTTTCATGAAATTTATGAAATAATTAAAAAAAAGACTTCCCTATTTTTTTTGTTCCCAGCCAGGTACAAATAGGCAGCTGGGGGTTGGGCAAATCCTACCTGCCTGCTGTACCTGGCTAGCATACACAAATATGGTGAAGCCCACGTCATTCTTTTGGTGGGCAAAAAACTCCTGCATACAGTCCTGGATGGCGTATGCTGTGTCTTGCAGTTCTGCAGCTGCTGTCTGCTCTCCTGCATACACTAGTGAATGGAGCATGCTCAGCCTTGTAGTTCTGCAGCTGCTCTCTGCTCTCCTCCATACACACAGACAGCAGCTGCAGAATTACAAGGCTCAGCATACTCCATCCAGGACTGTATGCATGAGTTTTTTGTCCCCCCAAAAATTACGTGGGCTTCGCCATGTTTTCATATGCTAGCCAGGTACAGCAGGCAGCTACGGGCTGCCCCTAACCCCCAGCTGCCTATTTGTACCCGGCTGGGAACCAAAAATATAGGGAAGCCCATTTTTTTCTTTATTTATTTCATGAATTTCATGAAATAATTAAAAATAAAAAATGACGTGAGCTTCACCCAATTTTTGTGTCCAGCCACAACTAGGCATCTGGGGATTGGAATCCGCAGCTCACGGTGCCCAAGCTTTCTGGGCACCCCTGCTGCGATTTACAGTCTGCAGTCACCCCAGAAAAGGGCGCTTTCATAGAAGCGCCATCTTCTGGCGCTGTATCCAACTCTTCCAGCTGCCCCAGTGACGATTGGCTCGCTGGGTAATAATGGGGTTAGGGCTAGTTGTATATTATCAACTGGCCCTAAGCCCGAAATTCATGGTGTCACGCCAATATTAGATATGGCCACCATGAATTTCTAGTACAGATAAAAAAAAACACAACACACAGAAAAATATTTTTATTGGAAATAAAACACAACACAATTAGTGACTCCATCTTTATTGAAATAAAGAACCCCCCCCCCCCCTCCGCAGTAATCCTGGGTCAAGGGTCCCGCGCCATCCAATCCGGTTCCAATATCATCTGATTGGTTTGCTGGAAGGCAAAGCGATCATATGATGTGTCAGGTTCAAGGGCCTGAATCACATGACACAGCAGCTGATTGTATAAACGGCTTTTATACAATCAGATGAGGCATCAGTGCAAAAAAACCCAAAAAGCAAACTACACACTTCTGTGCAGACTCCTGTCCGACAGCATCAGCTGATACTTTAGCCGGCCGGGCGGTAAAAAGCCGGCCTCACCGCTCGACTTTGTGTCAGCTAATACCGTCAGGTGACCGCACCAGCTGATCATCTCCAGTTCTAAGAGAGAGAGAGAGAGAAAAGAGAGAGACAAGAGAGAGAAAAAAGAGAGAGAGGGAGAGAGAGAGAGAAGAGAGAGAGGGAGAGAGAGGAGAGAGAAAGAAGAGGAGAGAAGAGAGAGAGGAGAGAGAAGAGAGAGGAGAGAGAGAGAGAAGAAAGAGAGAGAAGAGAGCGAGAGAAGAGAGAGAGAATAGAGAGAAGAGGGGAGAGAAGAAGAGAGAAGAGGAGAGAAGAGGGGAGAGAAGAAGAGAGAAGAGGAGAGAAGAGAAGAGGAGAGAAGAGGAGAGAAGAGGAGAGAAGAGGAGAGAAGAGGGAGAGAAGATGGAGAGAAGAGGGAGAGAAGAGGGAGAGAAGAGGGAGAGAAGAGAGAGAGAAAGAGAGAGAGAGAGACTGACTGACTGAAACTAAGACTAAGACTGAGACTGAGACTGACTGAATGACTGAGACTGACTGAGACTGACTGAGACTAACTGACTGAGACTGACTGATTGACTGAGACTGACTAACTGACTGAGACTAACTGACTGAGACTGACTGATTGACTGAGACTAACAATAAGGAATAACGTTTGGAACACCATTCTAAGTCTGAACTGGGTGCAAAAACCTAAAAAAACATCACTAAGGGGAGATAAGGTATGCACACCAGTGACTATGTAAGGGGAATACATGAAATAGCAGAAACTGCTGTGTGAATACTGACTTGAAAAATCCCATAGCTATATGTAAGAGTGAAAATGTGAAAAATGGAATCTGCATTACTGCCATGAACATATGAATCAAGAGAAATTTAGCTACTGAATTGATCAATGCAATAGAGCCCCAACACTACGCCAAAGTATTTCTCTACGTTGAGGTCCCTAGCTTGTGTGTGTCCTCTCATGCAGTTAAAAAACATACCGTGTATGGGAAGCTGAGACCCAGGCTATTTATGCGTATGATATGGATTGGCAATAGGTGTGGTTGGGGAGGGTTCACAAACGAAAAACTACTAACAATAAGGAATAACGTTTGGAACACCATTCTAAGTCTGAACTGGGTGCAAAAACCTAAAAAACCTATTGCCAATCCATATCATACGCATAAATAGCCTGGGTCTCAGCTTTTTTTTTCAGGATTTTTCAAGTCAGTATTCACACAGCAGTTTCTGCTATTTCATGTATTCCCCTTACATAGTCACTGGTGTGCATACCTTATCTCCCCATAGTGATGTTTTTTTAGGTTTTTGCACCCAGTTCAGACTTAGAATGGTGTTCCAAACGTTATTCCTCATTGTTAGTAGTTTTTCGTTTGTGAACCCTCCCCAACCACACCTATTGCCAATCCATATCATACGCATAAATAGCCTGGGTCTCAGCTTCCCATACACGGTAAGTTTTTTAACTGCATGAGAGGACACACACAAGCTAGGGACCCCAACGTAGAGAAATACTTTGGCGTAGTGTTGGGGCTCTATTGCATTTATCAATTCAGTAGCTAAATTTCTCTTGATTCATATGTTCATGGCAGTAATGCAGATTCCATTTTTCCCATTTTCACTCTTACATATAGCTATGGGATTTTTCAAGTCAGTATTCACACAGCAGTTTCTGCTATTTCATGTATTCCCCTTACATAGTCACTGGTGTGCATACCTTATCTCCCCATAGTGATGTTTTTTTAGGTTTTTGCACCCAGTTCAGACTTAGAATGGTGTTCCAAACGTTATTCCTTATTGTTAGTAGTTTTTCGTTTCTGAACCCTCCCCAACCACACCTATTGCCAATCCATATCATACGCATAAATAGCCTGGGTCTCAGCTTCCCATACACGGTAAGTTTTTTAACTGCATGAGAGGACACACACAAGCTAGGGACCCCAACGTAGAGAAATACTTTGGCGTAGTGTTGGGGCTCTATTGCATTGATCAATTCAGTAGCTAAATTTCTCTTGATTCATATGTTCATGGCAGTAATGCAGATTCCATTTTTCACATTTTCACTCTTACATATAGCTATTGGATTTTTCAAGTCAGTATTCACACAGCAGTTTCTGCTATTTCATGTATTCCCCTTACATAGTCACTGGTGTGCATACCTTATCTCCCCATAGTGATTGACTGAGACTGACTGACTGAGACTGACTGACTGACTGAGACTGACTGACTGACTGAGACTGACTGACTGACTCACTGACTGACTAAGACTGACTGACTGACTGAGACTGACTGAGTAACTGACTGACTGACTCACTGACTGACTGAGACTGACTGACTGACTGAGACTGACTGACTAACTGAGACTGACTGACTGACTCACTGACTGACTAAGACTGACTGACTGACTGAGACTGACTGACTGACTCACTGACTGACTAAGACTGACTGACTGACTGACTGACTGAGACTGACTGAGTAACTGACTGACTAAGACTGACTGACTGACTGACTGAGACTGACTGAGTAACTGACTGACTGACTCACTGACTGACTGAGACTGACTGACTGAGACTGACTGAGACTGACTGACTGAGACTGACTGACTGACTGAGACTGACTAACTCACTGTCTGACTGAGACTGACTGACTGAGACTGACTAACTGACTGACTGAGACTGACTGTCTGACTGAGATTGACTGACTGAGACTGACTGATTGACTGAGACTGACTGACTGACTGAGACTGACTGCCTGACACTGACTGATTGACTGAGACTGACTGACTGACTGAGATTGATTGACTGACTGACTAACTGACTGACTGAGACTGACTGAGACTGACTGAGACTGACCGACTGACTGATACTGACTGACTGCGACTGACTGACTGACTGAGACTGAATGACTGACTTACTGAGACTGACTGACTGACTGAGAGAAAGAGAGAGAGCAATGCAACCTCATTCCGTGAACTGCTCCGATTTTAGAGGTGTGGCTCACAGCTGATGTCCGGCTCCTTTCCTCAGTGCATAATTAAATTAAATTAGAATTATAAATAAATAATTCCAATTTAAAATAAATTAAATTTTTTACCAGGACAGCTAGGGCTAGAATTCGTGAAGTACTGCTTCTTAGGTGAGCACTCTAACCATTCAGCCACTGCCTCTAATGAAAAACAGGCAGATTTGTGAATTTTGACTTCAGCATTGCAGACTGAAGTCTCAGATTACAGCGCGGTTCACTTCAGGCTGCTACGTGGAGAGGACACAGAACGCTCCCTGTCATCTTCATGTAGCAGAGCTGACAGTGTCATGTGGATTACTTCGGACCTGGAGGGGTATTTGGTGTTTTTAATAAAATGGTGAAAGAGGATGTTTTTTTTGTCTTTTGTTCCAAATACAGGATTTTTCGCAGTGTGTGTTTCTTTACTTTCACTTTCAGGTTAATCATGGAAGGTGTCTCGGGGAGACGCCTGCCAAGATTAAACTCATTATTACCCCGATTGCCACCGCACCAGGGCAATTCGGGATGAGCCAGGTAGAGTCCCGGGACTGTCGCATCTAATGGTTGCGGCAATTATGGACCGGCTGCTGGGTGATATTGTTAGGCTGGAGGACTCCCCATACCGTGCTGCTCTCCATCCTGACAATACCAGCCTCCAGCCGTGCGGCTTTATCCTGGCTGGTATCAAATATGGGGGGAACTGCATTTTTTTTTTTATTATTTATTTATTTTACTGCACGATATAGAGCCGCCCGCCGGCGGCTGTGATTGGTTGCAGTGAGACAGCTGTCACTCATCGTGGGGACGTGTCTGACTGCAACCAATCATGGGCGCCGGTGGGCGGGGAAAGCACGGAATAACTGATTGAATAATGAAGCGGCAGCCATTTTCAAAAGAGGAAAAGACACTACAGTTTTTTGACAGCTGTGCAGCGAGGCGCCCGTGATCAGCATGGTGTGTGAGGCTCTCCATAGCTCATTAACTGGGGGTCATCATGGTGATGACCTAGGGTTACCATGCCATTGATCGGGTCCCTGTGATTGCAATACAGGGATCCAATTGCCAAGAAGAGGTAAGTGATCACTCTTCTTGTCTCCTTAATGCTACGATTGCATTGATCGCAGCATTCAGGGGGTCAAACTGCCGGGAGCTGCATGGGCACCACTTCAGGCAGTGAGAGCCGGGTCCCGGTTGTAACATCAGTGGCGATCCCGGGAGTACAGCACCTGAACCCTCGCAATCTCCATGACTAAAAAAACCACAATAAGGCTATGTGCGCACGTTGCGTAATTTCATGCATTTACGCTGCATATTGCACTGCAACGTAAACGCATGCATCCTGCATCCCCAGCACAATCTATGAAGATTGTGCATAATCCATCCGCCCTTGCGAATGAGAGTGCAGCAATTTGCATGCTGAAATTTTGATCCAAATCGCTGCGCTCAAAGAAGAAACATGTCACTTATTTAGGGCGTTTTGGATGCAGCTCCCACTCTGTCTATGGTAGAGGGAGCATCCAGAGCGCATGGCATCGGCATCTATTCTGCAGATACACTGCATCCATTACGCAGTGTTGCTGCAGATTTTTTAGCATTTACACTACGCAACGTGCGCACAAAACCTAAGAAGCAGGGAAAAGACGAATATGAAAAAAAGTGCAAACAATAAAAAATGCGTCTTTTTTCTGCTCTGTTTTTGCTGCCAAAAAGAAGCACATAAAAATGCAACGTAAGTGACTCGCCCACCCGAGGGCTGTGGGACACCCGGTGCCGGGCTGGACTAGTCCGGTGGTAGTCAGTGGTGGCTGGGCCCGGCTCCGTGGCCCTGGTGGGTGTCAGTAGAATATGTGGCTTGAAATAAAGTTTGTGTTCGTGACGCCACCTGTGGTCTGCGGCTATTAAGCCGCCGCTGCTGTGTGAGGCCTCCGGGGTGATGTTATGGCAGCAATGGTGGTACTGCTCCCCACAGGTGGAGCGGAACCCCGGGAACACTGTTAGTGCTCGTGAAAGTCTATGGTGTTGTGTGGCTAACACGGTGCAGGGCCGACAGGCAATGAAAGAACCAGGCACAAACAACAGTCTCTTTACCTTTTCCTCTTTTACTTTGGGAACAGTCCAGTCCTGGGAGACCGTTACAGGTGGTAATGGGGATCCGGTCGGCCTGGAAGTACTTGGGGTGATCTTTCTGGCCAGCTGAGTATGAGGCCTACTCCGTGCTTTTCTTTGTTATGATAGGACCCTGCTTCTCTGAATCCGGCAATGGCCCTCTTTGCTGCTGGGACCGATGGTACGTCCCTTTCCCTCTGTAGTAGGCTGCGCAGGCCCTCTCTGGTGCTTCCCTGCTGGAGTCCACACCGGGGCCTGATGCTGCAGCTGTACCTTCGGGCTGTTTATGGGCCAGGTGCTTGCAGCTCTCCTGCCCTTCGGATTCGGCTACCAGGGAGTATTTTAAGCCCTGGTGGCCACAGACTCCGATGTCCGAGTCTCTTCGCTGCCTCTCTGCTACTCCTGCTTCCCTGGGCCAAGCTACTCTAGCTCTAGGCCCCAGATCCACAGGACAGCACACTCTGCGTCTGCTCACTGTCACTCCTCTCTACAGACTGAACACTACTTCCTCCCTCAGGTCAGACTTAAGGAATGCTCCCTGGAATTCCAGGTTCAGAGCTCCCCCTGCTGGCCGGAGGGAGAACTGCGTTGGGTGTTAAACTTGCTGGCCAATGGATCTCCCCATTACCTCCAGGCTCAGCATTAACCCTTTGGAAGGGCAATGCTGTTGTGGCGACCAGGTCCTGGGGCGCCACACTCCCCCTTAGTTAAATTCAGTACTCCCGGACTGTAGCAAACAAAACAAGACATACATGTTACAACCTTAAACAACTATAAGAGTCCAGTGTGGCTCCCTGCCGGGTGTCCATTACACTGCTCCATGGGGGACCCGCCGCGATAAAACCCCCAACGTAGGCTCTGGGCGTGCGTCAGAGCATTGATGACCCCACTCTATGCACGCCGGACGGGTTTTTCTTCAGGGGTTGCTGAGCACACTGGTGCTAACTATGTACAGCTAGATGTTGGCCACCCATAGTCCAGTGGCCCAATTGTCCATTTTCTCAACCCAAAAATAAACATTTTATACACAACATTACAGACATTTCACATAACTATTTACATTCTAATAAGTACTCTTTCTTTTACTCTCTATACCTTGGAGGGGGCTGTCCCCGAGTGCTGCGTTGGGACCTGCGTAGCTCTGGTGTCTGCCCCTGACTACTTGGTGTGTCTTCTACCTCAGCACTACAGGTAGGCCTAACCCTGATAGGTATGCGTGATGATTGCCTATGTGGTCCAAGAGTCGCCAAGGGTATGACAGGTTCACCACTGACAGGAGGTTGATTCTCCTGTTCCACTGCTGGCATGTCATCTCGTGTTGGAGCGGACGGTTCTTTAGGTAGATCTGGAACCTCTTCTGTTTCTGACTCGACCAACTGCGGGAACGTCAACACTGGTACCACTATGGCATTGTTTATTCGGGTCCAAGTTTTGGGGAATTTCCCAAGGATTGTTTGGATCATCTCTCCCTCTTTTTCTTGACTTTGGGGACTTTCTTGTACTTCTTCTACTTCTTTTTGGGTTCTGCACTGTTCGGGGCACGCTTTCAGGCGGTCTCGAGAAACTGCTTGATAGGTCTTGCCTTCATCTTTGCTTATGAGGCATACCTTACTATTGTCAAAGTTGGAGGGAATAATGGTGTAGGGTTCATTCTCCCACTGATCATCTAATTTATGCGCCCTCCGCTTTTTCTTGAGGACCTGTTCTCCAGGTGCTAAGGGAGTTGCTGGAGCTGTTTGATTGTAATGCTGCTCTTGTCTCGTTCTTGCTTGGGACAGGCTCCTTTCTACGCATTCCTGGACCTTGCGGTACTGCTGTTGTCGCTCTGCATCCCAAACTTCTATCTCCTGAACCGCTTCAGGTGACACAGTCCCCATCTCAAAGTCTACAGGTAACTTGCCAGGTCTTGCTCGCATCAGGTAAGCAGGGCTGCAGTTGGTCGAATTTACTGGGATATGGTTGTACAGGTCTACCAGATCTGGTAACTTCTCCGACCATTGATTTCTTTCTTCCAGAGGTAGAGTCTTGATCATATCAATGACCACATGGTTCATCTTCTCGCACAATCCATTGGTTTGGGGGTGGTACGGTGTTGTTCTGATTTTCTTACAACCGTACATGTTACAGAACTCTTGGAACACCTCTGCCTCGAATGCAGGACCTTGATCAGTCAGTACCCTCTCAGGGTAACCGTGAGGTCGACAAAAGTATGCCTGAAATGCGCTAGCTGCTGTTCTGGCTGTCTGGTCCTTCACAGGCACTACTACCAGGAAACGAGAGTAATGGTCCACAATGGTGAGGGCGTACACATAGCCTGACCGGCTTGGTGTTAACTTCATGTGGTCCAGGGCCACCAACTCCAGGGGCTGCTTCGTGACAATTGGCTGTAGGGGAGACCTCTGGCTGGCATCATCTTTCCGCCTCAGGTTACACGGACCACAGTCTCGGCACCACTTCTCGACTGTCTTTCTCATGTGCACCCAGTAGAACCGATCGCGGAGTAGGGTCTCCAACTTCTTCCACCCGAAGTGTCCTGCATTATCATGGTAAGCTGCTAGGACCATTGGAGCATCCCTCTGTGGGACCACTATCTGCCAGACGAGTTCATTCATTCGCCAGTTGACATATCTCTTGCAGAGCTTGCCTTGGTACGTGAACAGTCGTCCCCGCTCCTTCCACAGCTGCTGGGCTTCTTCTGGAGCATCTGGGCCAAGATGGGTCTCAGCTTGTGCTAGCTTTTCTTTGACCAATCGCACGGCTGGGTCACCGTTCTGTGTCTCTTCCCAATTATGGTGGAGTAATGGGTTGACCGAGACCTCGTGCTGGCTCGAGCGCTTCACTCCTACAGCATGCTCACACTGGGAAACACCTTGGTGATGGAAAGCCAGTAACTCTATCTCTTCGAGTTCATCTAGGTCCTCTCTAGACTCGGGTAAGTGAGGCATTCTGGACAGCGCATCAGCATTGTTATTCTTCTTGCCAGCCCGGTACTTGATGGTAAAGTCAAAGTTAGACAGCCGGGCCATCCATCGCTGTTCCAACGCACCTAGCTTGGCTGTTGCCAGATGTGTTAATGGATTGTTGTCCGTGAAGATGGTGAACTTGGCCGATGCCAGATAGTGCTTGAAGCGTTCAGTCACTGCCCAAACAATAGCGAGGAACTCCAGCTTGAAGGAACTGTAGTTTTCTGGATTCCTTTCTGTGGGCCGAAGCTTCCTACTGGCGTAAGCTATCACTTTCTCTCTGCCTCCCTGCACCTGGGACAGAACTGCTCCCAGTCCCACGTTGCTGGCGTCTGTATACAGTACAAACGGCTGGCTGTAGTCAGGGTAGGCCAGAATTTCTTTTCCCGTGAGAGCCCCTTTCAGTCGGACAAAGGATGTTTCTATTTGGCTGCTCCATTCAAATGGAGGGCTCTGCTTCTTAGCCTGCTTTGGCTGGCCCACCAGGAGATCTTGAAGGGGCGCTGCTATCTTTGTGAAACCATCAATGAACCTTCGGTAGTAGCCCACCAGCCCAAGGAACTGCCGCACCTCCTTTACCGTGGTGGGTCTTGGCCAGTCCTTGATTACGGTGACTTTCTCCGGATAAGGTGCCACACCTTCTGCGCTGACCACATGACCCAGGTACTGTACCTTTGGCTTCAAGAGGTGACATTTGGACGGCTTTATCTTCAGGCCATATTTCGACAAGGACTCAAACACTTCTGCTAAGTGCCTCAGGTGGTCTTCATAAGTCTTGGAGTAGACTATGACGTCATCCAGGTACAACAGCACGGTTTCAAAGTTGTGGTGGCCCAAGCAGCACTCCATCAACCTTTGGAATGTCCCTGGTGCGTTGCAGAGCCCGAATGGCATACAGTTGAACTCGCAGAGGCCCATTGGTGTCGTGAATGCAGTCTTCTCCTTGTCCGCCTCTGCCACGGGAACCTGCCAATACCCACTGGTGAGATCCAAGGTGGAGAAATAGTTAGCTGACTTTAAGGCTGTTAGTGACTCCTCTATTCTGGGTAGTGGATAAGCATCTTTATGTGTAATGCGGTTAATTTGCCTGTAATCTACGCACATTTTCATTGTACCATCTTTTTTCTTTACGAGCACTAGTGGAGCTGCCCAGGGGCTACAACTATCTCTGATAACCCCAGCCTCCTTCATTTCCCATAGCATTTCTTTGGCACGCTGATACTGTGCGGGGGGTACAGGGCGGTATCTCTCTTTAATGGGATGATGATCACCCGTGGGGATTTGATGTTTAACCCCTTTTACCTGCCCAAAATCTAGGGGGTGTTTGCTGAAGACCCGCTCGTACTCCTGTACCACCCGGTAAACCCCATGCTTTTGGTGTGAGGGGGTGGAGTCGGTGCCCACATGTAATTTTTGGCACCAGTCTTCCAGCTGCCCCTTGGAGCCATTGTCTTCCGCCTGGTCGGACGGGATCAAGGGTTCTATATAGAAAATATACTCCGGCACACTGAAGAAAATTGCGAAGAAGAGTCCAATATGATGCTCAAAAAAATGTCTTTATTACTAATGTATATTTTGTCCAACGTTTCTACCCGTTGAGGGTTTTCTTCAAGGACTAATATGTGATAACAGGAAAAGAAAAGGGTACAATGTCACAACAATATATTATACATAATTGTTACATAATAAAAGCATGTATTACATACACATGAGAAAAAGAAAAAGAAAAGAACAAAAGAAAAAAAGCAAATTCATTTTGAAAAAAATATATACAGGTTATGAGCATTCCATAAAGAATGTACATAAGAATCACCCACGAACAAAGTAAAGTAAATTCAAATGAAATAATCCTCCCTTCAGGGATCAAGTATAATGTGTTCATACAAAGTCTGAGGACTGAAAGTCAAGACATACCTATGATGGATGAGACTAAAGTTCTTAAATGAGCACCAAAACACGTCAGGTGAATCAAATATTGGTATCCAAAAAGGTACTAGAAGGTGAAACATGAAATGTTATTGTTGTGAACAATTATGTGAAAAAAGAGGGATAGTAGGGGTTATGTCAAAGGTATACCTAAAAGGACCAGTGTTGAGATCAAGACATCAGTTCATATGAACAAAGAAATGAAAGAGAGACCTCAGCCGTTCTGGGAAGTTAGATGAGAAAGAAAATACATATATTCACTGAAGGTGTTTTATATAGAGACCCGTGACATATCAGTTCCCCTGAGGGGCATACCTTGCTAATGAAGCTAGTGTGTTAGTTCCTTAAAGGTCATGGACAGACTAATCCTAGATGCAAAAGATCATATTTGTGTTAACAGTAGGAAACATGTAACAGGTTTAATGACACGTATTCGTATTAGGGATCAAGGGTTCCACTGCTTTGATGGTATTGTTGCTGACAGTGTACAGTTTTGCTACAGTGGCGTACCGGGGCAATTTGGCTTCCTCCTCCCCACAATTCAGGACACGGACGGGCACTCTTCCCTTGCGGATGTCTGCTACCCCTCTGGCTATCAGGACTCCAGGCGTACTGTCTGAATACACCGGTTCTACCAAGGCATGGTAATCCTGACCCTTGAGGCCTATTGCTGCCCGACACCATATCAACATTTCACTTCTTGGGGGTATTGCAATGGGGAGAGGGTCACTTACCCTTACACTGCCAATTTCTCCTCCGGCCAGCTCTACCTGCTGCCTCCTCATCAGGGCTCTGATCTCCCTCTGTAGGTCACGCTGCTGCCCGGAGCTGGCAGTTTCAGACGCCTGTTGCAACAAAATTATCACTTCGGCAATACAATTTTCTATCACATTTGTACCAATGGTTAGCAGTGGGTCAGATTCTTTGCGATCAATATCTACAATTATCATCCCCTGACATGGCAATTCTACCCGCCCCACTTTAATGGTTACCTCCTTATACCCAATTTGGGGCAAGGGCTGACCATTACTGGCCACAATTGTTAAATCATCATCTGGGCCATGGTCAATGTCTGAATCAGCCCAATATCTTTTGTACAGTTTATAAGGGATGGTTGTTACCTGGGACCCCGTATCCAGGAGGGCATTCAACGGGATCCCATCCAGCACAATAGGAAGGACCGGGCATCCTCCCACATACTTGCTGTGACTGGGGGTTGAGCCGGGCTTCCTTACACCTGGGGGTTGGCTCCTGGCCCCAGGCTCAGCCCATTTAAAGGACAGTGTCTTGCAATGTGGCCCGCCTGACTGCAGTGGCGGCAGATCGGTTGTCCAGTTGAATCATACCGGTCTGTATCTTTTCCTCGGGTCGGCGGAATCCTCCTCTGTCACATCCATGGGACGTCATCTGGGCTGGAGGCCAACTCGATTCTTGCAGGCGATGGGGTCACTTGTAGAGACTGCACGGTCTTGGCAAGGGCAGCTACAGTCTTGGTCAGCTCCTGGACCTGCTGTCTGAGCTCTGCAGTGGGATCCTTATCCAGGGACTGCGCCTCAGCCCCTGCAGCGGCTCGTGTTGCAGGCACCACCCCTGGGTACGTGATAGCAAGAGGCCGGAGGAGTACTCGGTCACTCGGTGTAGATTCTCTCAGTACCCGGATGGCCTGGTCCTTAAACTTTGCAAAGTCCAGAGCAGGGTTCTGCAGGACCATGATACGCAGCTGGGTCCTGTGGGCGTCTGACAGGAGCCCCTCTATGAACTGCTCAGTTAGGAGTTTGTCTTCTTCACGTACACTCTCTGGGTCCACCTGTTTAACTGCTTTCAGGGCCTCCTGCAAGTTTAAGGCATAGTCCCTTATGCTGTCTGTGGCCCGTTGTTTGCACCCAAAGAATCTCATCTTTATTTCTGCTGCGGTGCGGGTGTCAAAAGTACTCTTTAACTTGGCCAGTATCTGGGTTGCTGTCCCTTTATCTGTATCAGGCCAGGACTTCACTTCACGCTGGGCCGCGCCGGCTAGCTGCCCCATTAATATGCCCACCTTCTGGCTCTCAGTCAGCGGATACACCCGGAACAAGCTGTGCAGACTTTCTCTGAAGTCGCTCAAGGTATGGGACTCCCCGGAGTACTGCGGCAGCCATTCTGCTCCCGGGATGTACGGCATTGTGATCGGCATTACCGGCGCTACAGCGGGGGCTCGAACGACGGCGACTGGGATTGCTTCGGCTGGTGCCGCGGCGTCTCAGGCTATGGCAGCCACCTGCACTCCCTCTGAGTCGGACATCTTCCTCCCCCTTAGTGAACCTTACCAGGCTCCGTTCACTTTTCAAATTCCCTTCTGGGTCGCGCGGGGTTAACGGCGCTCTGCTCTGATGGCGCGCTCCCTTCGCGCTCTTTGTCAGGCACGCCCCCCTTCTTCCTGCGCTCGGCGAGGCTAATGGCGGCAGCAGTTTGCAAACAGTAACACAGTCTTTTAAGCACAGTTTCTGCAGGCGCACAGTACCCGGTGGGACCGGGCACGAAATCCTGTTCGTGACGCCAAAATTGACTCGCCCACCCCAGGGCTGTGGGACACCCGGTGCCGGGCCGGACTAGTCCGGTGGTAGTCAGTGGTGGCTGGGCCCGGCTCCGTGGCCCTGTTGGGTGTCAGTAGAATATGTGGCTTGAATTAAAGTTTGTGTTCGTGACGCCACCTGTGGTCTGCGGCTATTAAGCCGCCGCTGCTGTGTGAGGCCTCCGGGGTGATGTTATGGCAGCAATGGTGGTACTGCTCCCCACAGGTGGAGCGGAACCCCGGGAACACTGTTAGTGCTCGTGAAAGTCTATGGTGTTGTGTGGCTAACACGGTACAGGGCCGACAGGCAATGAAAGAACCAGGCACAAACAGCAGTCTCTTTACCTTTTCCTCTTTTACTTTGGGAACAGTCCAGTCCTGGGAGACCGTTACAGGTGGTAATGGGGATCCGGTCGGCCTGGAAGTACTTGGGGTGATCTTTCTGGCCAGCTGAGTATGAGGCCTACTTCTGTGCTTTTCTTTGTTATGATAGGACCCTGCTTCTCTGAATCCGGCAATGGCCCTCTTTGCTGCTGGGACCGATGGTACGTCCCTTTCCCTCTGTAGTAGGCTGTGCAGGCCCTCTCTGGTGCTTTCCTGCTGGAGTCCACACCGGGCCCTAATGCTGCAGCTTTACCTTCGGGCTGTTTATGGGCCAGGTGCTTGCAGCTCTCCTGCCCTTCGGATTCGGCTACCAGGGAGTATTTTAAGCCCTGGTGGCCACAGACTCCGATGTCCGAGTCTCTTCGCTGCCTCTCTGCTACTCCTGCTTCCCTGGGCCAAGCTACTCTAGCTCTAGGCCCCAGATCCACAGGACAGCACACTCTGCGTCTGCTCACTGTCACTCCTCTCTACAGACTGAACACTACTTCCTCCCTCAGGTCAGACTTAAGGAATGCTCCCTGGAATTCCAGGTTCAGAGCTCCCCCTGCTGGCCGGAGGGAGAACTGCGTTGGGTGTTAAACTTGCTGGCCAATGGATCTCCCCATTACCTCCAGGCTCAGCATTAACCCTTTGGAAGGGCAATGCTGTTGTGGCGACCAGGTCCTGGGGCGCAACATAAGCACATAAGGGTGCTTTACACGCTGCAATATCGGTAACAATATATCGTCGGGGTCACGTCGTTAGTGACGCACATCCGGCGCCGTTATCGACATCACAGCGCGTGACACCAAGTAGTGACGATCAACGAGCGCAAAAACATGAAAAATCGTTGCTCGTTGACACGTCGCTCCTTTCCTTAATATAGTTGCTGCTGCAGGTACGATGTTGTTCGTCGTTCCTGCGGCAGCACACATCAGTATGTGTGACACCATAGGAGCGACGAACATCTCCTTCCCTGCGTCCACCGTTAATGAGGAAGAAAGGAGGTGGGCAGCATGTTCCAGCCGCTCATCTCCGCCCCTCCTCTGCTTTCGGATGGCTGCTGTGTGAACTCGCTGTGACGTCGCACAAACCACAAACCGCCCCCTTAGAATGGAGGCGGATTGCTGGCCAGAGCGTCGTCGCAAGGCAGGTAAGTCCGTGTGACGGGTGTTGGCAATGTTGTGCGCCACGGGCAGCGATTTGCCCGTGTCGCACAACCAACGGGGGTGGGTATGCTCGAGTGCGATATCGGTACCGATATCGCAGCGTGTAAAGTACCCTATAGCCAAAGAATTGACATGCTGCTTCTTTTTTCTGCAACAAAATCTGCAAGGAAAAAAGCAGCAACGTGCGCACAGCAAGTTAGGATTCTCATTGACTTTGCTGGGATGCTTTTTTCCTTGCTTTTATTGATTAAAATCTGCAAGGAAAAAAGCCTGAAAAAAGCCTGAAAAAGCAAAATGTGCACAGAGCCGAAAAGCTACCTCTACATTGCTACGTCTGAGGACATCAGTCTTTATTGACTGTGGATGGCATACAAATGTCAATAAATGGCACCTATGAAATATAGCTACATAAATACCATCCATGGTCTATAGATGTTTTATACACCCAGGTGTACAGGGGCGTAACAACCGTGGTCGCAGAGGTCGCCATTGCGACCAGGCCCAGTGGCTTACGGACCCACAATGCAGACCATGCAGCCGCTATATGTACTGGTGCCACCGTCGCTGACACCAGGCCCCCCTGCCCGGTGTCATCGACGTTCGGCACCAGGCTCCCATGCCCGGTGTCATTGGCGGCGGCACCAGACCCCCTCCCCCGTCATCGTGCACAACAATGATGAAGCATAGAGCGGCGCTCCATGCTCCATCATTCTCACACTGTGCGCGGTGATGTCACTCCTGTGTGACTGCTGTGCTGAGAGCACAAAGTGCAGGATGGGAGGACAGTGACCGGAGCAGCAGGAGAATGGAGGACAGAGGTGAGGACTGAGCAGTGGTGAAACCAACGAGATGAGTAATTCATTTTTTTTTTATCAGTGTGTAGATGGTGGCCAGAGGCATGGGGGAGGCTGCATTATACACAGGGAGGCCTAGGGGACACTGCATTATACACAGGGAGGCCTGGGGGACGCTGCATTATACACATGGAGGCCTGGGGGAGGCTGCATTATACACAGGGAGGCCTAGGGGAGGCTGCATTATACACAGGGAGGGCTGGGAGAAACTGCATTATACAAAGGGAGGCCTGGGAGAGGCTGCATTATACACAGGGAGGCCTGGGGGAGGCTGTATTATACACAGGGAGGCCTGGGGGAGGCTGCATTATACACAGGGAGGCCTGGGGGAGGCTGCATTATACACAGGGACACCTGGTGGGAGCTGTATTATACACAGGGAGACCTGGTGGGAGCTGTATTATACACAGGGAGGCCTGAGGGAGGCTGCATTATACACAGGGAGGCTTGGGGGAGGCTGCATTATACACAGGGAGGCCTAGGGGAGGCTACATTATACACAGGGAGGCCTGGGGGAGGCTGCATTATACACAGGGAGGCTTGGGGGAGGCTGCATTATACACAGGGAGGCCTAGGGGAGGCTACATTATACACAGGGAGGCCTGGGGGAGGCTGCATTATACACAGGGAGGCCTAGGAGAGGCTGCATTATACACAGGGAGGCCTGGGGGATGCTGCATTATACACAGGGAGGCCTGGGGGAAGCTGAATTATACACAGGGAGACCTGGTGTGGGCTGCATTATACACAGGGAGGCCTGGGGGAGGCTGCATTATACACAGGGAGGCCTGGGGGAGGCTGCATTATACACAGGGAGGCCTGGGGGAGGCTGTATTATACAAAGGGAGGCCTGGGAGAGGCTGCATTATACACAGGGAGGCCTGGGGGAGCTGCATTATACACAGGGAGGCCTGAGGGAGCTGCATTATACACAGGGAGGCCTGGGGGAGGCTACATTATACACAGGGAGGCCTGGGGGAGGCTGAATTATACACAAGGAGGCCTGGGGGAGGCTGCATTATACACAGGGAGGCCTGGGGGAGGCTGCATTATACACAGGGAGATCTGGGGCAGGCTGGATTATACACAGGGAGGCCTGGGGAGGCTGCATTATACACAGGTAAGACTGGGGGTGGCTGCATTATACACAGGGAGGCCTGGTAGGGGCTGCATTAGACATAGGGAGGCCTGGTGGGGGCTGCATTAAACAAATGGAGGCCTGGGGGAGGCTGCATTATACAAAATGAAGGACACATTATATATGGACTAGAGAGGTGCATTTACATGGAGGAGTATGGGGCTGCATAATACAATATGAAGGTTTATGGAGCTGCATTATAATACTTATAGGGCCAGCGTCGGACTGGCTACCGGAGGAATCTCCAGTAATGCCAGGCCTGGATTCAGGTACCTGCATTGCACTCCGGAGCTCTCACCTGAGCTCCGGCGTGCAGCCTAAACAGTACCGCAAGTGCCGAGTGATTGATTTCCCGGCGCTTGTGGTTCAGTTCATGTCAGCTGCAGAGAGGCCAGGGTGATCTCTGGTGCTCTCACCTGAACTCTGGAGATCAGCCAGGCCTGTCTGCAGCTGTCATGAACAGAACCGCAAGCGCTGGGGAATCAATCACTTGGCGGTCGCGGTACAGTCTAAGCTGCACGCCGGAGCTCAGGTGAGAGCTCCGGAGTGCAATGCAGGTACCTGAATCCAGGCCTGGCATTACTGGAGATTCCTCAGGTAGCCAGTCCAACGCTGTATAGGACTATGGGGACTACATTATAATATATGGAGAACTATGGAGGCTACCTTATACATGGAGGATTATGGGGGTGCATTATAAAACATTGAGGAATATGTGGTGCAGTATAATATATTGAGTACTATGGGGTGAGTTATAATACATGGAAAACTATGGGAAATGCATTATAATACATGGAGGACTATGGGGGTGCATTCTGTACATTTAAGGGTTATGTGGGACCCTTTATACTATATGGAAGGCTATATGGGGGCCATTACAGTATTTGGAGAACTATATACAAGGGGGGACAAAGATACAAGCATGGGATGCAAACGTTTTGTGCTGAGGGAAAAAGGCTCTGTCCCTCAGCACCCAGCTTTCCCATGCTCTGCTATAATCTTCTCTCAGCAACCAGCTTTCCCATGCTCTGCTATAATCTTCTCTCAGCAACCAGCTTTCCCATGCTCTGCTATAATCTTCTCTCGGCAACCAGCTTTCCCATGCTCTGATAAGGGAAAGCTAAGTGCTGAGGGAAAGATGTGTAGCAGAGCATGGGAAAGCTGGGTGCCGATGACAAGATGGATATCAGAACATAGGAAAGCTGGGAGGATTTTAGATAATGGGAAATCTGGGTGCTGAGGGTAAGAGCCAATTGTCAGAGTGATTATCATGTACCCTGAGTGTCAGTGTCATCCTGTACCCCAAGTGTCGGTGTACGTGGAGGGGGGAGGCTGGGTCCGAACTTTTCACCAGGGCCCATCAATCTCTAGTTACGCCACTGCTTGTGTACATTGTTATTTCTGCCCTGCACAGCCACCGTAGATGAATATTTAGAAGACGACACATAAGAGAACACATTTACCTAGTTCTTGGTGGGCTATAATATCGCGAAAGTGACTAAAAGGTTCTTTTCATCTAACAGATATTCAACGCCAAAACTACACAAGAGCATTTCCTATTTGGGTGTAATATAAGCAGCTTCTCTGATTCCAAAAAATATACCGGCCACATAATCTCCAGCATTGCTAAAAGTAAAAGTACAAAACTCTTTTCCATGTTCTCACAGCTGTAGCAGCTAATTTATTCATACTCATGACAATAACAGAAGTGCACGGTCTGGTTAAATATTTATACACCAAGCAAGGAGTCGGTGCAGGCACGCAATGCTGGATTGTAAATGTGCCTTTAAAAACTGCTGCTGGGGACATAAAGCCGTGTCTGTTTGTCCTCGAATGTCCCCTTGTATGACACTAATTTGATATTTTATCTATTTTATTGAAGGAAAATGCAAATCTTTATGATTTATGTATTTTGATGTTATTTTTATTTCTTTCATATTAACACTTTAACTCATGGTCCTGAAGGTATAATGGCTCCTTGTGCTGTCAATAGATCTGACAATAATTACTGATGGTGGATTGAAAAGTAAGGAATAAAATATACAAAAACAGAAAAACAACCGCTAGGTGCTGAGGAGCAGGTGACATTTCTGTGTATGAACCGGACATCACCCTGGAAGCTATAACCTCTGCAATAAGCAATTAGCTCAGTGGTGATCTTCAGGCTAGCACAGAGGTCCCCTGCAGCAGTCATTGAGGAAGACAATATAGTATTACATGGTGCCATATCTGAAAGAATGGGTGATTATGGGACACATGAAGTTGCTCCTTTCAGGCAGGTTGCATTCAAATCCTATATACCTTACATATGTAAGGCATTGTTCTCTATTACAACAAATGAATCCAACAATGCCAACTTCAATTGTAGGTTATGGGTATACATAAATACGTTGGGGCCCCATAACAAAGCTCTGAATTGAACCCCTCTGATGGACCCCAACTGCCATGGCAGCAACACATCAGGCCCCTGGGAATATTTTGCAGTGAGTTAAAGAGGACTCCAACACATTGTCCAACCAGTTAGATGCCTTAGGTCATTTTCATCACAGCATGTAAGAGGTTAATCTTCTGTAGTTTGAACATCTTGTATTGTGACGCCCTGGACTATTCGGGCCATCACAGGGTTCTGCACAATCTGCCTGTGCGGGACTAAAACCCCCATTGTTTTGGGAACCTAACCTGCAGTACTGCCTCCACCAGCATTCACAAATCCTGGATACACTTTGCACCACACCTGTCAGGCACACCAGTAGGCTTATTGAGTAGGAATGGGGCCGCCCACCTGGGAGTCAGGCAAGGAGGTGGAAGGTGTCAAGGCAGAACAGAAGTAGCTCCCAGTGAGAGAGGAGCTGGTAGTAGCAGCTCCCCGGAGTTGAGTAGGAACCCTCGAGCTGTGAGGAGCTCTGAGGAAGCAGGGAGTTGCGGCTTCAAGGGGAGAAGCAGACTAGGTCGCAGACAGTGGTCTGGACCTAGAGGAGTCGGACCTCCGGTCACAGGGAATTGAGGTTATGTGCCTGGAACCCGTCAAGGAGGACGGTCAGCTGCCTGGTCCTATCACCGGTCTGGGACCAAAGGCACGACAGGGTACACAGACCCTAGGTCGGGGAGAAGCTTCAGGCGACCCGGCAATTAACCTGTGAAGGACAGGGCCTTTATGGACTGTTCCCACGAAGCTCAGAGATCGGGGGCACTAGCGCAACGAGGGGGAGATAGGGCTTTCGTAGCCAGCGGCCAACTGAAATCCCAAGCGTGAGCTCCTGAGAGCAGGCTCCTTCACTTAGCCACAGTGGGGAGTGGGGCCCGGAAATCTCCAGGCTACTGGGCCACAACGGACAATCTAAATTGGTGCCGGGAGGCAGGTTACGGACCATCAGGCATTGCTGCAGGGGTTGGGACCCAGATGAGCTCCACTCAGGAGACAGCGGCAGTCAAAGACTTGGTTTACCTTGTTGTCAGCGTCTGCTTCATTAGTGAGTGAATACCCAACTGACCTCTGCACTGCATCCCCGCATCACCATCCAGAGTCCCGGGGTCTACCCCTACCCGTTGAGGGTAACGTCATCTTGCTGCCCCACTCCATCACCCCGGGTACTCCCAACATCAGAGGTGGTATTCCCAATTACAGCACACTACAGGTGGTGTCACAAACTATACCAAATCCCCTGTAAATAACCCCCCTTCTACATTTGAGTGTGGTCCCTAGCCCCCGGGTCCGGAGACAGTCGAACCACGAGTAATCACCACCCCCGAATCCGAGCGGTTCGATCGGCTGCAGTACAAAGTTCTGTCAGAGGTTGGCTACCATTAGTCACTTTATCTAAGGAGTTGCTCTGACCTTCATGCTTTAACCCTTGTGTAGTGATCTGACCTTACACAGGGGACAGTAAAGGTACAAAATCAGAAGGCAAAACAATGGTCAGGAAACAGGCCACAATCAGACAGTAGGAATACAATTAAGCCATGCAGGAGCTGAAAGCACAGGGCTGAACCAGAGTAGATAAACCTTTAACTGGCAGTGGGAATCGAAGGTTGTGGGTGTGGAAATGGAATACAGCAATTCCAAAGCTCACAGAAGTTTAAACAGCCAGGAGGTAACTCAATAGTTCCCAAACAGCATAGAAATCACAGGAAATAAACAAGACTACCATATTGCTGCTCTGGATTACCGACAACAAATGTGAGATGCCACCCAGTGACCAAAATGGAGACATGGTATACAAAGTGGCCTGGATGTTTCCGGTGGTAGTCTCCTGTGTGAAATAGCCAGCAGTCATCTTCTTGTGACTTCTACCTTACACATATAGTAGATGTGGGGAGAAGTGGACTGACCCTATAACACCCAACTTACAAACTTCCTGATAGCCGCATGGCGTTCTGCCATTTTTGGTACACCACTGCTCTTTGTCTATTTAAGTGTTTAATAGCAGTGAATGGTCCGTTTTCGCAAAATACACTTTTTTGTGAAATGCACTGCATGAGTGGTGCTATTAGCACTTCCATCAGGGGCATGTGTCTGGAGTCTTCTATCTGGTTGCCCGGGTTTAGTATTGTATACCAACACATCTAACACACATGTATCCAGAGGTCACATAGCACGTCATCTGGGTGTGCACAAAGCACTTAGCAAGGGATAACTCCTTACTTAGTTAGCACACTGCTGTTTATAAGTTTCGGCATAACCACAAGAAGCGTCTTCATTCTGTCAGTAATGTCTGAAATATGACACAGTAAAGACATTTAAATTTTGGCAGATTTATAATTATACTTTTTTTTAGGAAGATTTAAAAAATAAAAAAATAAAAATATATAGTGAAAAAAACTTCAAATCTTCACTTGCAAGTCAATCATTTGTAATACAGAATTCAATATTCCAATGTAAAATCACTCATAACCACTAGGTGGCGGTATTGGCTAATCTATTGCACAGGAATACTCTATATGCCTAGAGAGGTGCCAAGTGCTGTATTCTGCACATCTGACACCTGCACGACTCTGAAATTGAACTTTACTAAACTGTATGGAAATATATTTTCTGCAAACTGAAATTATATGTATGTTGCGGAGTAACAATACACTGTCCAAACAAAATCAAAGTAGTCAGTAAAAACTTTCAGTTCCAAAAATGCCTCAAATTCACTTAATTATAGCACTGCATTGGCACTGTGTCTACCAGCATCAAATCTGTGTCTGTATGTCCTCCATGTGATTATGTGGTTTTCATTAGGATATTCCGGCATTCTAGAAAAATAGCGAAGGGGAACCTCTTTTTTATTAAACTTGCCCAATTCTAGTCTGTTTCCAGAATAAATTATATTGTGAACTCCACTGCGGAAAACAACTATAAAGATAAAGGGGTTGCACCAAGACACATGTACAGCTGAATACAATGGTGGAATAGAAAGTCGACTGGTCCTTCCTGTACCTTTCAGTCTGTCTAAAGACCAGCAACTTTGGGTCATTTGATAATCTCAATTGACGTGACTGACAAAAAAGAAAAGAGCTGGAAACATGCAAGGTGTGCGTAATTGTGTGTGTGTGCATATAGCAGAGCTGAGTACGTGTGTGTATATACAGTTGGGAAAATAAGTATTTGATACACTGATGATTTTGCAAGTTTTCCTATCTACAAAGAATGGAGAAGTCTGTAATTAATATCAGAGATACATTTCATCTGTGACAGAATCGCCCCTAGAAAAACACATTGTATGATTTTTAAATAATTAATTTGCATTTTATCGCATTAAATAAGTATTTGATACAATAGAAAAACAGAACATAATATTTGGTAGAAACCTTTGTTTGCAATTACAGACATTTCCTGTAACTTCTTTACCAGGTTAGCACACACTGCAGCAGAGATATCGTCTCACTCCTCCGTACAGATTTTCTTGGTTTCGGGGCTGTCACTGGGCAACACTGAGTTTCAGCTCCTTCCAAAGATTTTCTATTAGGTTCATGTCTGGAGACTGGCTAGAACCTACAGAGCCACTCCTTAGTTGCCCTGGCTGTGTATTTTGGGTCATTGTCATACTGGAAGACCTAGCCAAGACCCATCTTCAATACTCTTACTGATGGAAAAATGCTTATTGGACAAAATCTTGTGATACATGACCCTATCCATTCTACCATTACTACGGTGCAGTCATCCTGACCCCTTTGCAGAAAAAAACACCAAAAGTACGATGTTTCCACCGTAATGCTTCACAGTTGGGACAGTGTTCTTGGGGTTCGACTTATCCTTCCTCTTCCTCCAAACATAATGAGTGGAGTTGATACCAAAAAGTTCTATTTTGGTCTCATCTGAACACATAACTTTCTCTCATGCCTCCTCTACATCATCAAGATAGTTACTGGCAAGCTTCAAATGGGCCTCGATATGTGCCTCTTTGAGCAGGGGGACCTTGGATGCCCTGCAGGATTTTAATCAATGACAGCGTAGTGTGTTACTAAGTCCGGAGTCTCACTTGCGAGTGACTCACATGTAATACGCGAGAGTCTTGCATCGCATCCTGTTATGATTCAGTGACCGAGCAGGATCAGAAAAAGGACAAAAAATGCAGAAACCTAAACAGTAACCAGAGTGGTTGGAACCTTAACGGACTGCAAACCTAATACTGACACACAACTAGAAGTAGCCGTTAGGCATGCCTACGATGACCTAGTCGCCATGACACAGCCGGAGAATTAAATATTCTTACAGAGAGAAATATAAGAAAAGCTAATCTGCCTCGGAGCAATCACCAAAGATATAGCTAGCCCCCCACATGTAAAGACTACGGTACTTTAGGAAAACACAATACATAGCTAGAAAACAGGTTCAGCAAAGGCCCAAACTATCTATATAGGAAAGGATAAGAAAGAGCACTGTCTGCAGCTGTAAAAACCCTAATAAATCTCAGCACGCCTGATATGGAAAAGCCCTGAGTCCACACAGGCTCTCCCCAACTAAATCAGTAGTCTGGTGTTACTGGGATCCAAAAAACACTAATATAGATGAGGGACTGAATTTAATACCAAGCATGACAAAACACAATACATAGCTGAAAATGGAGCTAGGTATACAGACACTCCCAGCAGGAAATGATCCAACTCCACCAAAACTCCACACAGGCAAAATCAGGAATGAAGCATTTGTATCAACACAGAAAAAACTACAAGAAAGTGGAAACAATTAGCAGAGGTACAAAGACCAACTTATCTGAGAGGAGTTTTGGTAGAGAGAAGGGCTGGTTTCAGAATGTCCTTAGCACACAGGAGATACATTGAGCACCGGCAAGGAACAGGAAAAAACTACTCAGTTATATAGGTCCAGTCTGAATGACCTGATTGCCAGTCCTCCACAGGTGTCTGGCTCCCATTCAACTGCACCGCCAGCACTGACCACAAGAGGGAGCCCCAAACTGGAAAATGTATTCACAACAGCATCCCCTGGCACAGCAGGGCTGATTCCTGACATTTCTTAGAATTATTCTTACCACATGAGGTGAGATTTTGCATGGAGCCCCAGATTGAAAATGATCTTGTGCTTATTCCATTTTCTAATAATTGCACCAACAGTTGTTGCCTTCTCAACAATCTGCTTGCCTATTGTCCTGTAGAACCAAAACAAATGTATACAAGGAGTGTTCATGAAGAAAAACCAAAAAGAAAAAATACTCCTAAAAACAATGTTTATTAGGGTAAAATATTAAAAAATGCTCAGAAATACAGAGCATAATAACTCTTATATTATAGAAAGTCTTTAATTAGTCACGTGAAGTGAGTGGGAGGACAAGAAGTGTACAAATCAGCCAGTGAGGGAAGGGGCTATTATAATCTCAGCGTTTTATAGGTAAGCCCTAGGTAGCAGGGTTCCAAGTCTTTGTAAAAATAAATGATAACCTTTTGTCCTTAGGGATATATCGGAATGGTCTCTCCCTCCCTTATAGCTACCTACCAGCGGAGGTGCACCTTAAAGTATTGGGTACCCCCCGCTCCTCGTCGGCTTTCCCTAGGCTGTCCCTTTGACCCGCAAGTCGCATAAGACCCACCACCAAGAATATAAGTGCACAGTAGTCAATAGGTCATTGTCAAAAATTGGTCACCAAGAGGAATTGGCGACCATCATACAACTTATCCTTAAATAAGGAAAGAAAGGCAATACGAACTACTATATGGTATGTTATTGCCTCAATAAATGGGAATCCATACACAGTTCTTTCCAATGCTCTTAAATGCTATAATAGCCAATTTTCACTGTACATATAAATTATCAAGCACAGTTAGAGAAGATAATGTTGAGATACCAGCATACCAGTGATGTATAGAGATAACAACATATACACCCAGCAGGGAATTAGTCTGCTGGGATAACTGGTAACAGTCAGAAGTCCCAATAGGATGATGTAACGATACAAATGTACCAAAGATGCATATAAATACAACATATAATCCCAGCAGGGAACTTATCTGCTGAGGTCACTGGTAACAGTCCAGAATCCCGACGCGTTTCCCCCCTAAAAATCTTATCTTAGGGGTTCATCAGGGGAAAAGAAGAACCAAGGATTAGATAGTATCCATAAGTTTTTGTATCTTAATAGAATTGGCTTTCGTGACACAAGCAGACCGACATCAGTGGCCAAAGATGGAAGGCAAGTCGTCTGGTAGGCATTCCCAGTTCATCCTCTAGGTACAATGACCAAGGTGACTGAGACGCAAACTGGGAATGCCTGCCAGACGACTTGCCTTCCATCTTTGGCCACTGATGTCGGTCTGCTTGTGTCACGAAAGCCAATTCTATTAAGATACAAAAACTTATGGATACTATCTAATCCTTGGTTCTTCTTTTCCCCTGATGAACCCCTAAGATAAGATTTTTAGGGGGGAAACGCGTCGGGATTCTGGACTGTTACCAGTGACCTCAGCAGATAAGTTCCCTGCTGGGATTATATGTTGTATTTATATGCATCTTTGGTACATTTGTATCGTTACATCATCCTATTGGGACTTCTGACTGTTACCAGTTATCCCAGCAGACTAATTCCCTGCTGGGTGTATATGTTGTTATCTCTATACATCACTGGTATGCTGGTATCTCAACATTATCTTCTCTAACTGTGCTTGATAATTTATATGTACAGTGAAAATTGGCTATTATAGCATTTAAGAGCATTGGAAAGAACTGTGTATGGATTCCCATTTATTGAGGCAATAACATACCATATAGTAGTTCGTATTGCCTTTCTTTCCTTATTTAAGGATAAGTTGTATGATGGTCGCCAATTCCTCTTGGTGACCAATTTTTGACAATGACCTATTGACTACTGTGCACTTATATTCTTGGTGGTGGGTCTTATGCGACTTGCGGGTCAAAGGGACAGCCTAGGGAAAGCCGACGAGGAGCGGGGGGTACCCAATACTTTAAGGTGCACCTCCGCTGGTAGGTAGCTATAAGGGAGGGAGAGACCATTCCGATATATCCCTAAGGACAAAAGGTTATCATTTATTTTTACAAAGACTTGGAACCCTGCTACCTAGGGCTTACCTATAAAACGCTGAGATTATAATAGCCCCTTCCCTCACTGGCTGATTTGTACACTTCTTGTCCTCCCACTCACTTCACGTGACTAATTAAAGACTTTCTATAATATAAGAGTTATTATGCTCTGTATTTCTGAGCATTTTTTAATATTTTACCCTAATAAACATTGTTTTTAGGAGTATTTTTTCTTTTTGGTTTTTCTATTGTCCTGTAGCCAATCCCAGCCTTGTGCAGGTATACAATTTTGTCCCTGGTGTCGTTAGACAGCTCTTTGGTCTTGATGGAGAGGTTGGAGTGTAATTGGTTGAGTGTGTGGACAGGTATTTTTATACAGGTAATAAGTTCAAAAAGGTGCAATTAATACAGTTAATGAGTGCAGAGTAGGAGGGATTTTTAAAGAAAAAATAACAGGTCTGTGAGAGCCAGAATTCTTGCTGTTTGGTAGGTGATCAAATACTTATTTCATGCAATAAAATGCAAATTAATTATTTAAAAAAAAATGTATTCTGTATGTCAGTTAATGTGTGCCTAGAATAAAAATTATAGACCTCTCCATTCTTTGTAGGTGAGAAAACTTGCAAACTTGCCAGTGTATCAAATACTTATTTTCCCCACTGTAGTAGATTTGTGTGTATTGCTGAGCTGAGTGTATAGGAAGCAGTGTTGCATGTGTGTTTTAATGTATATATAAGAGCTGAGTTTGTGTTTATTTTTTGTATCAGTGCTGTGTGTACACTATTACACTAAGTGAGGACATCATACTCTTTGGTGGGGTTTGTGGGGCCATCATACTGTGTAGTTGGCACCATGGGGGCGTTATACTTTGTATGGGCATCTTTCTGTATAGAGAGCATTGTGGGCACAATGAAAGCAGTACCATATTTTTGGTGAACACTAATTTGCTTCATTAGAAGGAAGTGGCTTAGCAAAAAATAGTTGCCATGGTGCGCTTTATAGTGTCCTTCTTTTTTATATTTTCCATTGGGAGGAATTTATATACCTCCATCTGCCATCTGTCAATTGGTAATTGGCTTCACACTACTTGTTCAGTCCAATCTTTTAATAGCCATGTTTTTTTACCCAGACCCTTTTTTGAAAATCCCTGTTACTCCCTTATCTGACTTCAAGGATGAGCCCTATTCCTGTGATATCTCCTTTCATTCTGATAAACTTTACATGTAAACTTCCAGGTCACTTCTCAGGACTTCAGTTCACCATGCTCCTGACTTGACCCTTTCATTGCCTCCCCTGGCTTTGAGCTCAGTACCGCTCACCCCTTGTTGGCTCCCTCCAGCCTGAGATTATCTTCATAGCCAAAGAGCTAAATCTTCATCAAAGAAAACACTACACAGCACATCAAATCATTTTCTTCTACTATAGGTCTATTTTGCAGAAATGTTCCCATACATACCTCATGCGAATTTACACAGTTTCTAAAGGCCCCGTCACACTAAGCAACATCGCTAGCAACATCGCTGGTAACGAACAACTTTTGTGACGTTGCTAGCGATGTTGCTGTGAAGCACAGATCGCTGTGTGTGACAGCGAGACAGCAACAACTAATGTGCAGTGAGCAGGAGCCGGCTTCTGCGGAGGCTGGTAACCAATGTAAACATCGGGTAACCAAGAAGCCCTGTCCTTGGTTACCCGATATTTACCTTTGATACCAGCCTCCTCCGCTCTCACTGCCTGTGCTGCCGGCTCCTGCTCTGTGCACATTTAGCTGCAGCACACATCAGGTAATTAACCCGATGTGTGCTGTAACTAGGAGAGCAAGGAGCCAGCGCTAAGCATTGTGCGCTGCTCCCTGCTCTGTGCACATTTAGCTGCAGCACACATCGGGTTAATTAACCTGATGTGTGCTGTAACTAGGAGACTGGGGGCTGGTCACTGGTTGGTGGTGAGCTCACCAGCAACTCGTGTAGCCACGCTCCAGCGATCCCTGCCAGGTCAGGTTGCTGGTGGGATCGCTGGAGCGTCGCAGTGTGACAGCTCACCAGCAACCTCCTAGCAACTTACCAGCGATCCCTATCGTTGTTGGGATCGCTGGTAAGTTGCTTAGTGTGACTGGACCTTTAGGCTCAGATCACACCTCCAAGGTTCTTGCCCATTGTCAATCTCTGCAATGTGCAAGCTGCTCATGGCCTCCAATTCAGCAATGTTCCCAATGTCCAATCCTATTACCAGCTTTAAGCTGACTGCAACTTCCCAGCTGGAATACTCTCCAGGCCAGTATATGGAATGTTCTATGGCTACGGCATGAATATCAGAAGTTGGAAATTCACCTTTAATTCACTAAAAAAGTAAAAAAAAATGGTTGCCTTTCTTGAAAGGTAACTGTCAGCAGATTTTTGCTACCTCATCTGAGAGTTAATAAGGAAAGACTGTCTGGAACACCAATATGTGTGAACTAGGTGCTAGCTTAAAAACACATAACTATAATAAAGTGAAAAAGCTGCACACTAAACACTATGTTATAAGGAATTATAGGAAAAGCATTACAGCTATAGGAATATAAGAACAATGAAAAATACTTTTGGCTAACTGGAAAAATGGAAAACATGAACAATGGAATTTGCATAACTGCTGAGAATATTTGAAATAAAAGAGATATTTAGCAAAAGTATTAATCAATGCAATTGTGCTCGGCTACCACAACAAGGTAATCTCTTATTATCTAGGAACCTAACCTTAGATTCCTCTCTATGTGTGATTAAAATCTGCAGGTCTGGGCATCTGAGATTAGCATGATATAAGCAAAGAGATCTTGAATCCAATAATGTATCACTTAGATTACTGGGTGCAGACGTTCTGACAAAATCAGAATTTTTGGATTTAGCCATGTAGTAAAGCTGGGAGCTGTCCCCTCCCACACCAGACTCTCAATATAGATTGTACATTGGCAGTTAGGTGTCAATCAGTGGAGGGGGCGGACTACCCTGCATCTGACAGTAAAGAAAAGTCTTAAGGTCCCTTTACACACTGAAACTTTCTAGCGATCCTACCAGCGATCCCAACCTGGCCGGGATCGCTACAAAGTCTCTGGTGAGCTGTCAAACAGGCAAACCTGGCCAACGACGCAACAGCGATCCGGACCTGCAGAACGACCTAGCTAGTCATTGGGGACGTTGTAAAGCAGCTTTTTGAAAGGGAAGTCGCTAACGAAGTCGCTGTAAAGTCCCCTTTACACACTGAGACTTTGCTGCACAGCGGGAAACAAAGGACCAAAGAATGGTCCTGATCGATTTGTAGCGATCACAACTTCACAGCAGGGGCCAGGTCGCTGATGTGTTTCACACACTGCAATGTCGCTGGGGAGGTCGCTATAACGTCACAAAACCGGTGACGTTACAGCAATGTCGTTTGCAATGTTGCAGTGTGTAAAGCCACCTTTACTGCTTAAACAAACATAGCAAATAAACAACAGATCTGACCTTGACAAGACAGGCATCCCTGAATTTTCTGTTAACTCTTGCAACATGTTGGCGTTAGCTTACATAGCAAAAACCTGCCGACAGATTCCCTTTGAGTGTACTAACACTACAAACTATGTGTACTAGTGTTGCGGGCGGGGGACAGACCACGGCAAGGGGAGCTGCTCGAGATGCTCGGATCTGGGTGGTTGCTGTGGCTCGAGTGGCAGCCGGACCTGGGCGCATGCAGCCGTCCGTCGCCCGCAAGTGAAAAAGGGGGTGGAAGTCTATATGGGGGAGTTTGTGTCAGTGACACCACCCATGGGTTGTGGTCATTGTTGGTGACACCGCTGCTGCCTTGGTATGGGGTGCCCGGGGCTGATGGAACGGTATCCCCTCCACGGGTAGGGGAGGTGTTGTCCCGGGGCCCAAGTGTTAGTGAGATAGAGTGATGAGGCACAGTCTGCGGGGATGGACCGGATGATACCGGTGTACTCACTGTTTTGAATAAAGTCACACAGAATCCAGATAGTAAACCAACTGCCGGTAACCTGTAACCTCCGGAGGGGTGTGCTCGGGTCCCTGAAGCACACCGGTGGACAGAACAAGGGCCCTTCCTCCTGCACTTTAGGTTGATGTCTTGTGTATTGACTAGTCCACATGAAATGGGGGAAGTCCACTCTCAGTGAATTTCTGTGGGAGCTGTGGCCCACGAGAACTGACCAGTGGGATTTTAGCAGGCACTTGCAGATGCCCTATCCCCCTCGTTAGGCTTCCATCTCGCTCTATCTGGGCTATTAGTGGGACAAGACTTGGAATCTTGTCCCCTGCTGGTTAAATGGAAAGGTGCTTGCAGCTGTTCTCGCCCTAGGGTCCAGGTACCCCGACTGTGCATGGCCTCCGGACCGGATTCCTGCTGTCGGCACCAGCGGGTTACAACCCGGCCCCGGTCCACTTAAGGTCTCCCGCGACCAGATCTCTCTCGCCTTTGGCCCTCCTCTGCCACCTAGTCAGCTCAAGTAGTCCGGTAGTCAAGGAGCTAAAACCCCCGACCACCACTTCACTATCCTCTCAGTTCCACTGTCTTCTCACAACTCCTTTGTTCCCTCCCCTTGACACCTCAGGACCCCTAGGTGGGCATCACCATCTGCCTGGCCCGCCCACTGGTGTGTCCCTATTGTCCTGGGGGGTGACTAGGCTTTTGTGGCTGGTGTATGTACCTGTGTGGGGTTGTGTTGGAGGGCCAAGGAGGAGAGAATCCTGCATCTGAAAGATGGATGCAGTCTCCTGTGACAACCTGATTTTGTCAGGGCATCACACTATATTACCTATTCAGAATTGGGAAGGCTTTGTATTGTTCTAAGATGAAAATGGACGTCTGCTTCATGTACGCTTTTGCCTTTTACTTCTGTTCAGGGGAATAGTTTGAATTTAAAGAATGTATGCCTGTAAATATCCAATTCAACAGAGCATGCCCCCTTTAGACCCTGAAACAGCAGAGGTTGCTGGAATTCTTGAACTCAGCAGCTTGCAGAACTATAGCAAAAACTGTGGAAAGAAAGCGCACATAGGGTTTTAACCGATAGAGATAGGTGCAGGGAATAGGACAGGTACTCACCTGCTTCAGTAGTGACGGGCACAACTCCTTGTGAGCACGGAATGAATGAATACAAAGGTGGTCAGCTGCAGCCCCGATAATGCAACAAGATAGGGGATGATCAAAAGAAATCGGGTTAAATGCTGCGCTAAAAACCACAATCCAAAGGTATATCGTGAATTCCTTTTCTTTATTTTCACAGGTCAACGCGTTTCAAAGGCATCTCCGCCTTCTTCATCAGGACAAAAGCCAGAAAGGAACAGCGTAACACATGCTGCATGCAAAGGATACATATATACAACTGAAGTAGCCACGTTTACAGAGATGACGTCAGCTGTGGTGACTAAGAGTCACATGGGGAGAGCAGGAACATATAGAAAAAAAGAGAAGAACAAAGAAAAAAAGGGAAAAGAAAAAAAGAGAAAAAGAGAAAAGAAAAAGAGAGAGAAAAAGGAACAAGAGCAAGGAGAAGAAGGAGAGGTCAAAAAGAAAAAAAATGAATAAAAAACTGGAGTATGAATAATTAATATTAATAAAAATGTAATAATGTGAAAAATTGCTATTTTTTTATTATTTATCAGTGTAAGCAATAATGAAAACACACATATAAGGGAAGTGTTGTTGTGAAAATGAAAAATCATGGTAGAACATTATAATCGTCCCTTATTCATTTTTTTTCTTTTTGACTTCTTCTCCTTGCTCTTGTTCCTTTTTCTCTCTCTTTTTCTTTTCTTTTTTTCTCTCTTTTTTTCTTTTCCTTTTTTTCTTTGTTCTTCTCTTTTTTCTATGTTCCTGCCCTCCCCATGTGACTCTTAGTCATCAGCCAGCTGATGTCATCTCTGTAAACGTATGGGGAGATAAGGTATGCACACCAGTGACTATGGAAGGGGAATACATGGAATAGCAGAAACTGCTGTGTGAATACTGACATGAAAAATTCAATAGCTATTTGTAAGAATGAAATGTGAAAAATGGAACCTGCATTACTGCCATGAATATATGAATAAAGAGAAATTTAGCTACTGAATTGATCAATGCAATAGAGCCCCAACACTACGCCAAAGTATTTCTCTACGTTGGGGTCCCTAGCTTGTGTGTGTCCTCTCATGCAGTTAAAAAACTTACCGTGTATGGGAGGCTGAGACCCAGGCTATATATACGATGTGGATTGGCAATAGGTGTGTATGGGGAGGGTTCACAAACGAAAAACTACTAACATTAAGGAATAACGTTTGGAACTCCATTCTATGTCTGAACTGGGTGCAAAAAACCTAAAAAACATCACTATGGGGAGATAAGGTATGCACACCAGTGACTATGGAAGGGGAATACATGGAATAGCAGAAACTGCTGTGTGAATACTGACATGAAAAATTCAATAGCTATTTGTAAGAATGAAATGTGAAAAATGGAACCTGCATTACTGCCATGAATATATGAATAAAGAGAAATTTAGCTACTGAATTGATCAATGCAATAGAGCCCCAACACTACGCCAAAGTATTTCTCTACGTTGGGGTCCCTAGCTTGTGTGTGTGTCCTCTCATGCAGTTAAAAAACTTACCGTGTATGGGAGGCTGAGACCCAGGCTATATATACGATGTGGATTGGCAATAGGTGTGTATGAGGAGGGTTCACAAACGAAAAACTACTAACATTAAGGAATAACGTTTGGAACTCCATTCTATGTCTGAACTGGGTGCAAAAAACCTAAAAAACATCACTATGGGGAGATAAGGTATGCACACCAGTGACTATGGAAGGGGAATACATGGAATAGCAGAAACTGCTGTGTGAATACTGACATGAAAAATTCAATAGCTATTTGTAAGAATGAAATGTGAAAAATGGAACCTGCATTACTGCCATGAATATATGACTAAAGAGAAATTTAGCTACTGAATTGATCAATGCAATAGAGCCCCAACACTACGCCAAAGTATTTCTCTACGTTGGGGTCCCTAGCTTGTGTGTGTCCTCTCATGCAGTTAAAGCACGTGCGCTTCTAATCGCTGCAGAAAATGTCCGTAGTGAAGCCGATTCCATGCGCTCTGCCTGCAGCTCCTCCCATAGACAGAGCAGGAGCTGCCTGCAAAGTGCACGGAAGAAGTGACATGTCACTTCTTAGAACGCAGCGCTTCGGCAGTAGCCGAAGCACTGCGCTCTAAAACGCCACGTGCGCACGGCCCCTGCACAATCTCCATAGACTGTGCAGGGGACGCAGGACGCATGCAGTTACGCTGCGCTACAAAGCGCAGCGTAACTGCATGTATTGACGCAACGTGCGCACATAGCCTTACGCTGTTCCTTTCTGGCTTTTGTCCTGATGAAGAAGGCGGAGATGCCTTTGAAACGTGTTGACCTGTGAAAATAAAGAAAAGGAATTCATGATATACCTTTGGATTGTGGTTTTTAGCGCAGCATTTAACCCGATTTCTTTTGATCATCCCCTATCAGCTTGCAGAACTGTAAATTGGGTACTGAATAGGAATGAGCTAAAATGCATTATGTCATTTAGGATTAACATGCGATAAGTAAAGCATATTTCTATTTTGATTATTTATATCAATATTTAAAAATAATGATGTTAAATATGAACCTATTTGCTTTCAGAAATTAAATACTTTATTAGGACCCTTAATATTTATTCGATTGGAAATTGAGAGATAGCTTGTCATTTGGTCAGGTTAGGATAAAAATATAATAATTTACTACTGCTAAAGGAAACTCAGAAGGAAATACAGCATGTGGATTAGTGGGTAAATCTGCCTTCACTTACTAAAATGTGTTAAATCCTCCTGCCAGCAAGTGAGATTACTTATTAATAACACTTTAGTCCCCTGTAAACCACAGCTCCACAGAGAGACAGGAGCCCTGGCCTTGCACATCTTGACAAGGAGAACACTGTCTAAATAATATCATCATTTTCAGAAGTAACGCTGAGGAGTTTGTCATTAAAACCAACAAAGCTTGGTATATTCCTCCAGGCCCCAGCAATACCCCAGGTTTTAAAAGCTAAATATACATATGCACATACATTGCTGCAGGGATCAATACTCTGAGATACAGCCCCGATTCCCCAGAATCAAATCCTACATGAAAGAGAAAGTTTTCTAAATTAGTAAAAATAAAAATCCCCTTAGTGCAGTGCAGAGAAATGTTAAAGATGATGCCTTTGGGTGTTTTTTTTTTCTTCGGTGTGTGTGTTTGGGTTCATATGATCATATAGGGCAAAGCTAAGCCAAAAATCTCATTAAAGCGATAAACAGTTTCAACGTTCATCGAAAAGTCAAGCAAAAAAAAAAAATAAAAAATTAGCAAACTTCACCTCTCCTCCACATGAAGTAGAAGCCTGATGTCATATTTCTTTATTGGGGAACTGAAATTGAGCCAAAAAGTAAAAAACACTAAAATCACTCATGAAAAAAAGGTTTTTTAATACATTCACACAAAATCATAAGTAAAACAAGATCATTACGTGGAAAGTCAAGAGTAGAATCTGTAAATTGCATTTCAAACATTTGAACTGGCGATTAATGATTTATTTATATATTTATTTAAAAAAAATAAATAAAAGCATGAAAGGTGCGTATAACAGGTATATACACAAGATATAAAAAGCAGCTAATTCTTAAAATTTTTGTATTTATATGTATGCAATAGATGGTACCATTTAGTTTTTTATTATGAGATTTCAGCTTTATTTTGTTTTATTCAATCTCATATGTCTAGCATTTATTAGACCCCTGTCAAGACCCAGATGAAGCATTTATAGACCCCCCTGTCATGACCCAGATGAAGCATTTATTAGACCCTTGTCATGCCCCAGAGGAAGAATTTATTAGACCCACTTTCATGCCCCAGATGAAGCATTTATTAGACCCCTGTCATGCCCCAGATGAAGCATTTATTAGACCCACTGTCATGCTCCAGTTGAAGCATTTATTAGACCCTTGTCATGCCACAGAGGAAGAATTGATTAGACCCACTTTCATGCCCCAGATGAAGCATTTATTAGACCCACTGTCATGCTCCAGATGAAGCATTTATTAGACCCCCTGTCATGCCCCAGATGAAGCATTTATTAGAACCCCTGTCATGCCCCAAATGAAGCATTTATTTGACCCACTGTCACGCCCTAGATGAAGCATTTACTAGAACTCCTGTCATGCCCCAGATGAAGCATTTATTAGACCTCTTGTCATGCCCCAGATGAAGCATTTATTAGACCCACTGTCATGTCCCAGATGAAGCATTTATTAGACCCTTGTCATGCCCCAGAGGAAGAATTTATTAGACCCACTTTCATGCCCCAGATGAAGCATTTATTAGACCCCTGTCATGCCCCAGATGAAGCATTTATAGACCCCCCTGTCATGACCCAGATGAAGCATTTATTAGACCCTTGTCATACCCCAGAGGAAGAATTTATTAGACCCACTTTCATGCCCCAGATGAAGCATTTATTAGACCCCTGTCATGCCCCAGATGAAGCATTTATTAGACCCACTGTCATGCCCCAGATGAAGCATTTATTAGACCCACTGTCATGCCACAGATGAAGCATTTTTTAGACCCACTGTCATGCCCCAGATGAATTATTTATTAGACCCCCTGTCATGGCCCAAATGAAGAATTTATTAGACACACTGTCATGCTCTAGGTGAAGCATTTATTAGACCCCCTGTCATGCCCCAGATGAAGCATTTATTAGGCCCCTGTCATGCCCCACATGAAGCATTTATTATACCCCTGTCTTGCCCAACAGGAAGCATTTATTAGAGCCACTGTCATGCCCCAGATGAAGCATTTATTAGAGCCACTGTCATGCCCCAGATAAAGCATTTATAAGACCCACTGTCATGCTCCAGATTAAGCATTTATTAGACCCCCTGTCATGCCCCAGATGAAGCATTTATTAGACCCCTGTCATGCCCCACATGAATCATTTATTGGACCCCTGTCATGACTCACAGGAAGCATTTATTAGAGCCACTGTCATGCCCCAGATGAAGTATTTATTAGACCCACTGTCATGCCACAGATGAAGCATTTTTTAGACCCACTGTCATGCCCCAGATGAAGTATTTATTAGACCCCCTGTCATGGCCCAAATGAAGTATTTATTAGACCCACTGTCATGCTCTAGATGAAGCATTTATTAGACCCCCTGTCATTCCCAGATGATGCATTTATTAGACTCCTGTCATGTCCCACATGAAGCATTTATTAGACCCCTGTCTTGCCCAACAGGAAGCATTTATAAGAGCCACTGTCATGCCCCAGATAAAGCATTTATGAGACCCACTCTTATGCCCCAGATGAAGCTGACAGGGTGAAACCCAAGGTTGGCCAGTTGCTATATATACTGTGCCACGTTTTTATTGATGAGCTATCTTTACCTAAATATTTGATGAAGTGCTGCTAATGGTTTTACGTAATGTGTCACAATTTTAAGCGAGTCCGTCATGTCCCTCAGCGGGGAAGTCTTTGTCTCTCAGAGTTGTATGATCTCCCATAGTGCAACTAATCCCAGCGCCCATGAAATACAGCGTGAAAACAGTGTAATATCGGACTTCTGATTCAAGTGGAGGAGAAGTGAATACAGTATTACACTTAGGATTGCTCTTTGTAACTTGAGTTCTCAGGAATGGTGAGCAGTGAGATGGTATATCACTAAGACGTGTTCTAGAAAGCCTTTGTGTGAACTTGTGCTTCTCGCCTCATACCTGCTCCATCTGCCATATATGTCTGATATTCCTTTGTGTCGCTGCCACTGTGCTGTTGGACAAAAATCACATTAGTAAGGAGCTACACAGAGAAGACGACGGAAAGGAAAGCACTCAAGATTCAACCGCCAAAGATTGTTAACAAATCTCAGCCTAAATGTCTGCGTAATACACATCTCTCCATACTTCAAACCTGATTTCCTTTGCTCTGTCAGGTATTTTTGAAATTTCTATTTTATCTCTCTTTTTTTTTTGGACTCTAGCATCTAAATGGAGAGAGACGGTGTCACACTGCGCAGTGTCCCAGCATGATCCACCGTAATGACCTGCCAGGAACGAAGGCAGCTATCTCTCACTCTGAAATGTCCTAGGGGAACCTCCTTCTGAATTCTCAAATAAGTCCTCTGGCAGCCAGACTCGCTCAATTTAAATATCCTTTCAAGCCATGGAAGAATTTCCTTCTGAAGATGAATCTTCATTTGTAGTTTTGTTTCTGACCCCTGACCTGAAAATAACAAGGTGTTTTGTAAACATTCTCCCACCCTCCGAAAAAGAGCAATGCAACTGGAGATCACAGAATTAGAATGTCACAGCTTGTTACAGACGGCTGATAGAGAGCTGCCGCAACCACAGACAATATATGGGCACATTATACAATACAGGACAAAGCACTCTATTATCTATCTATCTATTCTATCTATCTATCTATCTATCTATCTATCTATCTATCTATTCTATCTATTCTATCTATCTATTTTCTATCTATCCAATATCTATCTATTATCTATTCTATCTATCTATTATCTATCTTAGCTATCTATCTATTATTTACCTATCATCTATATATCTATTATTTACCTATCTATCATCTATCTATTTAGCTATCTCTATATCTATCATCTATCTATTATCTATCTATCTATTATTTACTAGTGGTGAGCGAGTACCAAAAAGCTCGGGTGCTCGAGGCTCGGGCCGAGCATCCCAAGATACTCGTGTACTCGGCCCGAGCACCGAGCCCAATGTTATCCTATGGGAGACCCAAGTATTTTTCTGAAATGACCCCTGGCAGCATGTAGAAACCCTAAAAATGTCACAAAAGTCTCAGAAGAGTGCTCAAATGACATGGCAACAGCATGGGGAAGACCCCTTGAAGCATTTATCACTCAAAAGTCACAGCTGTGAACAATTTTGTCCGAGTTTTACGCCATTTTTACGGACTCACCAGAAAACCTTCCAAAATGACACCAAAATGAATTTTCATGGCGGAAATGTTAAGGGCACATACCCAATAGTGAGATAGAGCTGGTGTATGTTACTTTTTGAGATTATTACATGAAAGATTTTACGTAAAAACATTGTGTGGCACTCCGATGTCCAAAACGCACGTTTTGTGCTTTTTACTAGCGATGCCGGTCATTTTTTTTTCCATTCTATCTCCCATCGGTCGGTCTCGCTCTGTCGGTCTCTCTCTGTCTTGTCTGTCCCCCTCTCACAATCTGTCGGTCATTCTCCCCCCTCTCTCTTACTTACCGTTCCCCGATCACTGCTGTGGCGCTGCACAGCTGTTCACTAAACTCCGGCGGCTTTTCCTCATTAAACAATCTCGTATTCCCTGCTTTCCTGCTTTTCGGCGCCTATGATTGGTTGTAGTGAGACACGCCCCCACGCTGAGTGACAGGTGTCTCACTGCACCCAATCACAGCAGCCGGTGGGCATGTCTATACTGTGCAGTGAAATAAAGAATTAAATAATTTAAAAAAACGGCGTGCGGTCCCCCCAATTTTAATACCAGTCAGATAAAGCCATATGGCTGAAGGCTGGTATTCTCAGGATGGGGAGCTCCACGTTATGGGGAGCCCCCCAGCCTAACAATATAAGTCAGCAGCCGCCCAGAATTGCCGCATACATTATATGCGACAGTTCTGGGACAGTACCCGGCTCTTCCCGATTTACCCTAGTGCGTTGGCAAATCGGGGTAATAAGGAGTTAATGGCAGCCCATAGCTGCCAATAAGTCCTAGATTAATCATGTCAGGCGTCTCCCCGAGATTCCTTCCATGATTAATCTGTAAATTACAGTTAAAAAACACACACACCCAAAAATTCCTTTATTAGAAATAAAAAACACTAACAAAGTCCCTCATCACCAATTTATTAACCCCGACAAACCCTCCATGTCCGGCGTAATCCACAGTCCTCCAGCGTCGCGTCCAGCTCTGCTGCATGCAGGTGACAGGAGCTGCAGAATACACCGTCGCTCCTGTCAGCTTCACACAGCAACTGAAGACAGCCACGCGATCAGCTGAGCTGTCACTGAGGTTACCTGGATCCAGCGGTGGATGCAGCGGTGGCCGTGGGTAACCTCAGTGACAGCTCAGCTGATCGCGCTACTCACCGCCACTCCGGTCAGCTCCACGCAGCAACTGAGGTGAGTATAGCGATCAGCTGAGCTGTCACTGAGGTTAATCGCGGCCACCGCTGGATCCAGCGGTGGCAGTGAGTTACCTGACTGACAGCAGCTGATCACACTACTCACCTCAGTTGCTGTGTGAAGCTGACAGGAGCGGCGGTGTATTCTGCAGCTCCTGTCACCTGCATGCAGCAGAGCTGGACGCGACGCTGGAGGTCCGTGGATTACGCCGGACATGGAGGGCTTTGTCGGTGTTAATAAATTGGTGATGAGGGACTTTGTTATTGTTTTTTATTTCTAATAAAGGATTTTTCGGGTGTGTGTGTTTTTTAACTGTAATTTACAGATTATTCATGGAAGGTTTCTCGGGGAGACGCCTGACATGATTAATCTAGGACTTATTGGCAGCTATGGGCTGCCATTAACTCCTTATTACCCCGATTTGCCAACGCACTAGGGTAAATCGGGAAGAGCCGGGTACTGTCCCAGAACTGTCGCATATAATGTATGCGGCAATTCTGGGCGGCTGCTGACTGATATTGTTAGGCTGGGGGGCTCCCCATAACGTGGGACTCCCCATCCTGAGAATATCAGCCTTCAGCTGTATGGCTTTATCTGGCTGGTATTAAAATTGGGGAGACCGCACGCCAGTTTTTTAAAATTATTTATTTATTTATTTTACTGCACAGTATAGACACGCCCACCGGCTGCTCTGATTGGGTGCAGTAAGACACCTGTCACTCAGCGTGGGGGCGTGTCTCACTGCAACCAATCATAGGTGCCTGTGGGCGGGGAAAGCAGGGAATATGAGATGGCTGTGTGCAGAGCACAGCGCGCCCGCCGGTATAAAGGCTCGGTCACGCTGTGCGGGCCGGCCAATCACTGCAATTCCACAACTAACAGGGCTGTGGTATTGCAGTGGTCTGCCAGCCAATCCCTGCATGAGGGCTGGCTCTCAAAAGAGCGCCAACATGCAGGGATGAAGACCACGAGTACAGCACGAGTATCGCGAAATTACTCGGTACCCGCCAAGTAGCCCGAGTACAGTGATACTCGTGCGAGTACCGAGTAGGGACAAGCATACTCGCTCATCACTATTATTTACCTATCTATCTCTATATCTATCTATTATATATCTATCTATTATTTAGTCAAAAGAAAAGAAAGCTAGGCACTGCAAGCCCAGGTGTGTACTCACTGATCTGTGGTTTTCACGTGGAACACGGACCTCCAGCCGATCTCCATGGTTCTCTGCCAACAGGTGAGAATCCAAAAAGAGCTTCAAAAAAGAAGGAATGGCGGCAACTCACTGGTACATATGAAATGGCAAATTTATTGCACAAACTGCGGCATAGTTACAGCAAACACGGGGAGGGGGGGAGTGCAGGAGCGCCGGACATGAGTTGCCGCCATTGCTTCTTTTTTGAAGCTCTATCTATTATTTACCTATCTATCTATCTATCTATCTATCACTTATCTATCTATCTATCATCTATATATCTATCTCTCGGTCTATTAATCTATCTATTCATCCATCCATTATCTATCTATCCGTCCATCAATCCATCTATCTATTAATCTATCCATCTATCTGTTAATCTAGCTAGCCATACATCCATTATCCATCCATCTATCTATCTATCTATCTATCTGTCTGTTATTCTACCAATCTATCTATTCATCCATCCATCCATCCATTCATCCATGCATTATCTGTGTATCTATCCATCCATCCATTATCTATCTATCCATTTATTATCTATCTATCCATCCATTATCTATCCATCCATCCATCCATCCATCCATTATCTATCTATCTATCCATCCATCATCTATTCATCCATCCATCCATCCATTATCTATCCATCGTCCATTATCTATCTATCCATCCATATCTATCTATCTGTTAATCTATCTATCTATCCATCCATCCATCCATTATCTCTCTATCTATCTATCCATCTATCCATCTATCTGTCCATCCATCCATTATCTATCTATCCATTTATTATCTATGCATCCATCCATCCATCCATCCATTGTCTATCTATCCATCCATTATCTATTCATCCATCCATCCATTATCTATCTATACATCCATTATCTATCCATCCATCCACTATCTATCTATCTATCTATCTATCTATCCATCCATCCATCTGTGCCGCCCCCGTGCCAGCAGCCGGGCTGCTCGGATCCGGATCTGTGGTGGCTCGAGGGGTGTCCGGACCCGGGGGTCGTGCGGCCACTCAAATGAAGGGGGTATTTACAGGGGACTGTGTTTAGAGTTCGTGACGCCACCCGTGGTATGTGGTAATTTGGAGTACCACAGCTGAAGTTGGGAGTACTCGGGGGTGATGGAATGGGGAAGCCAGGTGTTAGGACTCTCCACGGGTAGGGGGAATGCCTTGGGACTCGGTGATGGTGCTGGGGAGTGCCGTCAGGGGTGAAGGGGGTCACTTGTGTACTCACTCAGTCCATAAAGCTGACACCGACAACTGGATAAACCAAAGTTCTAGACACCGCTGCCGCTAAGGGGAGCTAGTTGGGTTCCCGTCCCCGATGGTATTGCCTGATGATCTGTGACCTTCCTCCTGGCACTAAGTTCAATTCTTTGTTGGTCCCTATAGTATGGAACTAGTCGGGTCCTGCTCCCCAGTGGAGCTAACTGAGGGAGCAAGCTCTCAGGGTTCACGCTTGGGATTTTCTGGACCATTTTAGTGGAAAGTCCTATCTTCTTCACTGCGCTAGTACCCCGATTTTGGAGCGGGTGGAGAGTGGATCTTGAAGGCTCCGTTCTCATCGGGTAAATTGTCAGGTTGCCTGAAGCTACTCCCTGACCTAGGGTCCACATACCCCGTCGTGCCCTGGTCCCAGCCCAGTGATGGTACAAGGTCGCCGGCTGTCCTTCTGGAAAGTTCCGTGCCCCTTGTCATAATCCCCTGTGACCGGGGGTCCAGCTCCTCTAGGCCCAGACCACCGTCTGGTACCTAGATGCTTCCAAGGAGCCCAGCTCCTAACCTCCTCTCTCCTTCTCTTCCAACACTTCACTCTCCTCTTCTACTCCTGACACTCCTGACCTCCCCTTAACCAACTCTCCAAGTGGGCGACCCTATTCCACTCAGGTCGTCCACTGGTGAGTATGGTGGGTGTGGTGCAGAGTGTATCTAGGATTTTATTAGCTGTTGTAGGCAACACGATGTAGTTGGGGATCCATAACCAAGGAGAGGTGGATATTGCACGGGAGGGCAGAGTGTACAATACCCTGAGTCACACAACCATCCATACATTATCTATCTATCTATCTATCTATCCGTCCATTATCTATCCATCCATCCATTATCTATCTATCCATTATCTAGTCATTTATCTATCCATCCATTATCTATCTATCTATCTATCTATCTATCTATCTATCTATTATTTATCTTTTTATCAGAAATACCCAAATACCCATAAAATATTCACTATTCACCTGTCTTTTCTTGCAACGAAAAATTATTTTAATGCTAATGCAAAAACACTCCCTGTGTGCCCAAAAAAGTATCAAAATAGATCACTCCATACACCCCAGGTTTCAAAGTTCAGTATGATTGCTGGCATCCACTCCCCTTATCTTTCCACACCAACTCATGGTGTTTTATTTTACAGCACCTACTACCCAATCTACCCAAACAATGCAAAAGCAGAGTATTTTATTATTAAATTCATATATTGTGTACCTTTTCCCCTCATTTGTGTCTTGCGCGGTTGCCTCCTGTGACTACTCCTTATCCCACGTCCAATAAGATTTAATGAATAAAATAGATAACACAACACCTAATAAATAATTCTTCCCACTGTGAAACACCTAAATCGTCAATGTTATGTCTTATTTATCTGTAAGGTCTGAATAGTGATGAGTTTGTGGTGAAAACATTCTATAAAAACATAAAAAAAAAGGCATCAGAAAATTTCAAGACATATTCGTTTAAATATACCATTCAGAAATGTGTATAAAATTGTGCCCGTCACTAAAAATTCTTTTGACAACAGTTAAGCCAATTGTAAAAATGGTCGGACATCATGGCACAGCTGTGAGGTTATGTTCACACAGAGTATTTTGAGGATTTTTTTAATATATCCAAAAACCTTCTCAAAAAAGGATGGAAAACTCTTCCTATTTATTTTTAGGGGAAATTGACTTTGTTCTTCGTTTGAGGAGTTTTTGAGCTTTTTTAAGAGTTCTAGAAAGATGCATGATGTGAAATAAGTGCCTATCACTCCTTTTAAAGCAGATTCTGAATGAATACTCTCCAAAGTAATCATTGTCAAGCCAAAAGGCGGCACAAACACTTTAGGAAAAAAAAAATATCTTTCAATGCTCTTTAAAACCCCTTCAAATCACTTCAAGAGTGTGTTCATACAAAGTTTTTTACAGGAATTTTTGGAAGAGAAACTGGCCAAAACCTACAAAAAGTTCCAAAACCATGAGTTTTGATTTGAGATTTGGGATATGTGCACATGACATCTTTTAGATACCGGTGACCTGCTGAGCTTCTGGACCACCATCAGGACATTACAACTTTGGATGGTGTATGGGGCCCAAAGAAGAAGAAATTACTTACTTTATAAAGCCCCAACCGGGCCCCCCTCTTCATCGGGCCCCAGTCACAACAGCAGCAAAGAGGCCTGGCAGTGTCACTTCAACCACTGCACGTGACTAAGATGCGATTGAAGCCTTTCTAGGTCGGACATCGCATGCAAATTAGCCATGTAGTGGGAAGCAAGATGAGCAGAGTAGAGCATGCAGGTGGCATGTCATCCCACATCCCAGTGGGATGAGGTCATCACTTCTCCACCTCATGAGCCCACTGCTGCAGGCACCGCGGAGGTGGCGAGGTCACTGCATCCAGCGGGGAAAGGTAGGCACTCCGTGAGCTGAAGATTTCCGGAAGTCAATAGCATAGCTACTGGAGGTGGTTGTTGCCCCAGGCCCATGACCTAGAAGGGCCAACCCAGAGCTAGTGCCACCCAGGGCCATGTTAAGATAACAGTTTGTTTTTTAAAACTCCATTTCCCTTTGCTGGGCTAAGTAGCAAATCCGGCAGTTTTTTTAAGGAGTGGAGGGGGGTTAATACATGAGTGCTGCAGAGGCAGGGAAGCTCTAATCTTCTCCTGGCCCAGATGGAGAAAATATCTGCACGTGCTGCAGAACCTGCAAAGACATCAAGTCCATGTGACTATGTGACCCATGCTGAAGGAGCCAGGAGATAAAGAAGAAGTTGTAGAATATTAGGGCAGATGTGACAGGTTATGAGGGAAGAGGAAGATATGGGGGGTGCAGGGTGTGACAGAGGGGTGCAGGTTTGACAGGGCCAGAGTCTGTCAGACAGGGGAAGAGTGTGATGGGGAAAAGTTTGACAGAAGGGGGGCAGAGTGTGACGGGGCACAGTGTGACAGGGGGGGGGCAGGGTGTGACAGAGGGGGCAGGCCGTGACAAAGGGGTGCAGGCTATGACAAAGGGGTGTGTGAAGCCCCACAGGTGTTGTGTCGGTGCATTACCTTCAGGGACTCCACTCGGCTGGATCCTGTCACAGGTAGGAGATCTTCTTCTTGTCGTGACGCCACTCTCAGTATTGCGGTCAGTGGGGACCGCCACTGCAGGTTGAGGGACGCCTGGGGCTGATGGTGAGTGCAGTTAGTTGGAATAGCCTCCTGAGAGTGAGGCAAGCCCCAGGGCCCTGTGTAGGTGCGTAGTACCACAAGGCGCAGAATGACTCAACACAGGCAGGATGTCTTTAAGGGTTTTTACTCACTTCAGGTGGCAGGGTGAGTAACCCGGGCGTAGCTGGGATGAACCAGGCGGGAACCAGGTATCCTTCAGGCTGACTTGTGAGGGTGACTACTAACTCGCCTTCCTTAGCCCTTGGTGGTTTGGGGTGACCCCGACTTTTAGTCCCTATGGGGGTCACCCAGGGAAGATGCTGAAGCCTCTCTCCCCTTCGTTTGCCGTGTGCTTGTCGCCTGGGCCAGGCCACTCCAGCTGCTTGCCTCCTGTGACCTATGGGCCCTAACTGTGGCTACGTGGCTGCGGCTTTTGTGGTGTTGTGGCGTGGGCTTTGGGAGCCCCACACCGGCAGGTTTAGCAAAAGAAAGCTGGATCTATCTCCGCTTCGGGATCTGCCGCCCGTTTGGGCCTGGTACTCTCCAGCAGTCTCCTTACTTCCCACTCCGTGCTCTTCTCTCTAGCTGAGATGGGTTTCGGGTAGCACTCCTAGTTGACCGTTCTCCCCCGTCGGTAGCCACTGCGCGGACGCTGTCAGACTACAGCAGCCCAGGGGAAGGGGTCAGCTCTCTTCGGAGCTCCCTGGACTCTGCTCTGAACCGGCTCACATCTGGGACCTTCACTGCTGCTCCTGTCTGAGCTTCACTTTCCTGCTGCTCACTCCTCCACACTCTGCTTCAGACTCCCAACTGTCTACTCCTCCTTCTCTTTTCCCTTTTGTGCCTGCCTACGCCACCTAGCAACCAGATTCTCTTACCACACCCCTTGAGAGGAGATGGAGGCTTTTGGCCCCCTCCACTATTCCAGTGGAGGTCAAGGCTTTGCCCCCTCCTGGGATCCCCAGGGGTCCTCTCATGGGTACATGTGTGAGACCTGATTACTATGCGCCTGTGTACCACACCCCGGTCAGCCTTCTGGATTACCTGTATTGTACTGTCCCAGCATGGGTGCAGTACTCAGTGGTGCCTGACCAGGTCAGGGGCGCCACATTCCCCCTTAGTTATCACCAGCACGTCCTCGGGCTGCAAGACAACATTTTAAAATGCATAAAACATTAAAACATGTAAAACATTTTTAAAAGCACCAGGTACCATACATCACCACCCTCCACCCACAAGTCCGTTAACCCACCCAAAACCCTCTCACGTTGGCCGCGCCTTCAGCCACTTCTGGCAGGATGTAGAGGCGGCTTTCATGGGCTGGTGGTTTCAGGGTATACCTGGCCTGGTGGATCCGCGCCTTCAGCCTCTTCTGGCAGGATGTAGAGGCGGCCTCCACAGTTGGTGCTGACCAGGTACCCTCTTTGTGGTGGAGAGCCAGGCCCCATAAACAGGCATGCTCTCTGGTCGCAGGCGAGCCAAGGCCCTATATACGGACGGGCTCCTCCTGGTTGCAGACGAGCCAAGCCCCTAAACAGGCTGACTCTGGTGGTGGTGGTGCCCTCTGGTGTAACTATTTACACTGCGAGAGTTTGTGGCTATAGCCAGTTCATAGCCTTAAGGTTTATTTCTCACAATAGTTTTTGTGGGCACATACTTGAACTTGAGAACGTTGCAAAACAAACTTTCCAACTGGTCAAAACTTGCTGTACTTTACTTGAACTTAGGCAGATTCCTCTTCACCAGGGCTTGGGCCTGTAGGGCTGCGGCACCTGTTGGTTTCTTGACCTTTTTCCTCATCTGTGGTTGTCTCTTCATTAGGTCTTTGGTCTTTTCTTTCTTTATGGCTGTCTTTCCTTTCTTCTTTGGGACATGGCACTACATCTAGGGCATACCAGCCTCTTTCTCCTTGATGCAGGGTAAACTGTACGGAGTCTCCCATTTTTAAGTTTCTGCCAGGGTGTCCTCTGGGCAGATGAGCTCTCACATCTCTCCTGTTGACGAAGATACCTTCTTTGATACCAGGTGCAACAATGAATCCGTATCCTGACTTTAGGCTAAAGTCCTCCACTACTCCTCTACAAAGGGGTCCTCTGACCTGGGCTTTGGACCTTCTCAGTAACCGTTTTTCTTGTAGGTCTCTGGCTGTGACTTCTCTCTGCTCTGGGGATGGCGGAGCAGGTGAAAACTGGGTTCTGCTGCGGCGCTGTGTCTTGCGGGCTGGATTCTGCGAGGTGCAGCTTACAAGCTCCCAGGTGAGGTTTTGGGGCAGATCTTCCTCAGCAGAAGGTGTCAGGTCTTCCTCGTCCCAGCGGGAATATGGCAACATCTCCGGCTCTGGGCATGGATCCACTGCTGGTATCTTCTGAGTCAGCTCCTCAGCTTCCTGGCCTCCTCTCCCCCTTAGTTCTTCTTGGCACCCCTTTGGTGGCGGTGCTGGGGATGAACTTCCTTCAACAGGCCCAGGCGGGGGACTCTTTGGCGTGGTTGCTACAGGGGTTGCTGGAATCCTCTTGGGGATATGCGGAGGGAGCATGTACTGGTCCACTAACCATTGTGGAAACTTGGCCTCCATGTCAGCCTTCAGCCGCCAGTATGCGGGGTCCTCTCCCAACGTGGGCTTTCCAGCAGGGACCTCTTTGGACTGGGGAGCGGTGTCTGCTCTGGCCTTGCAGGCCGGGGAAAATGGTGATGCAATCTCTTGGCGGGCCGCGCCCTGTATGGCGGCGGCCTGGTCTTGGCGGGCCGCGCCCTGTTTGGCGGCGGCCTGGTCTTGGCGGGCCGCGCCCTGTATGGCGGCGGCCTGGATCGGCGTCGCAGCTGCGATGGGATCCGTGCAGGCTGGGCTGGGCGTCGCTGCAGGGACCGGGTCTTGTTGGACCGAGCAGGGCATCGCTGCGGCGGCCGGGGCTTGGCGGGCCGAGCAGGGCATCGCTGCGGCGGCCGGGGCTTGGCGGGCCGAGCAGGGCATCGCTGCGGCGGCCGGGGCTTGGCGGGCCGAGCAGGGCATCGCTGCGGCGGCCGGGGCTTGGCGGGCCGAGCAGGGCATCGCTGCGGCGGCCGGGTCTTGGCGGGCCGAGCAGGGCATCGCTGCGGCGGCCGGGGCTTGGCGGGCCGAGCAGGGCATCGCTGCGGCGGCCTGGGCTTGGCGGGCCGCACCTGGCGTGGCTGCGGCCTGGCTCAGCGTCGCCGCGCCGGGCGCCTCTTCAGGGACCGCGGGCGTGGCAGCAGGGGTCGGGGCATCCGGGCCGGCAGGGGTAATACTGGACTCACCCATCGGTGGCAGCATCGGGGTCTGAGTCGTCGCCGTCCGGTCTGGCACTCGTCGTGCGGTTCCCCCTTCATAGGCCTGAACCGCGGCAGCCATCTCCAGAAGTTCCATGCGTTCTTCTCTGATCTGCTCCACGACCCGAGTCTCCAGTCGGTCGCAGAACTGGGCCAGCTCCCGATACCACCAGGCAGCGGAGCCCGGTTCTGGGTTTCTGCGGTCAGACGCCATTTCTTCTGCGCCCTCTTCTGCACGACTCTCCAGCTGTGGACTCGCCGTTGCCTCTAATAGCAAGCTGTTCAGTTTCTGCTCTGCCTCTTTCAGCAGCTCCTCTCCCAGCAGCAGGCTTGTGGCTTCCTTTCCTTCCCGCCGTCTCTCGACGCTTCCGCTCTCTTCACAAGCGAGGTCAGAACTCTGCAGGGGATCTCTGGGTAGCCACACCTCTTCGTGGGCGGTAACTTCTTCCAGCGCGGGCTGCTGTTGTTTTTCAGCGCGCTTTTCATGGTGGCAATATGGCGGCGCTTCCAATTTTTCAAGCGGACCGCCCAGGCACATGGTCACCTATCTGAACAGGTCTAGTCCTTATCCTGTTCGTGACGCCAGATGTGAAGCCCCACAGGTGTTGTGTCGGTGCATTACCTTCAGGGACTCCACTCGGCTGGATCCTGTCACAGGTAGGAGATCTTCTTCTTGTCGTGACGCCACTCTCAGTATTGCGGTCAGTGGGGACCGCCACTGCAGGTTGAGGGACGCCTGGGGCTGATGGTGAGTGCAGTTAGTTGGAATAGCCTCCTGAGAGTGAGGCAAGCCCCAGGGCCCTGTGTAGGTGCGTAGTACCACAAGGCGCAGAATGACTCAACACAGGCAGGATGTCTTTCAGGGTTTTTACTCACTTCAGGTGGCAGGGTGAGTAACCCGGGCGTAGCTGGGATGAACCAGGCGGGAACCAGGTATCCTTCAGGCTGACTTGTGAGGGTGACTACTAACTCGCCTTCCTTAGCCCTTGGTGGTTTGGGGTGACCCCGACTTTTAGTCCCTATGGGGGTCACCCAGGGAAGATGCTGAAGCCTCTCTCCCCTTCGTTTGCCGTGTGCTTGTCGCCTGGGCCAGGCCACTCCAGCTGCTTGCCTCCTGTGACCTATGGGCCCTAACTGTGGCTACGTGGCTGCGGCTTTTGTGGTGTTGTGGCGTGGGCTTTGGGAGCCCCACACCGGCAGGTTTAGCAAAAGAAAGCTGGATCTATCTCCGCTTCGGGATCTGCCGCCCGTTTGGGCCTGGTACTCTCCAGCAGTCTCCTTACTTCCCACTCCGTGCTCTTCTCTCTAGCTGAGATGGGTTTCGGGTAGCACTCCTAGTTGACCGTTCTCCCCCGTCGGTAGCCACTGCGCGGACGCTGTCAGACTACAGCAGCCCAGGGGAAGGGGTCAGCTCTCTTCGGAGCTCCCTGGACTCTGCTCTGAACCGGCTCACATCTGGGACCTTCACTGCTGCTCCTGTCTGAGCTTCACTTTCCTGCTGCTCACTCCTCCACACTCTGCTTCAGACTCCCAACTGTCTACTCCTCCTTCTCTTTTCCCTTTTGTGCCTGCCTACGCCACCTAGCAACCAGATTCTCTTACCACACCCCTTGAGAGGAGATGGAGGCTTTTGGCCCCCTCCACTATTCCAGTGGAGGTCAAGGCTTTGCCCCCTCCTGGGATCCCCAGGGGTCCTCTCATGGGTACATGTGTGAGACCTGATTACTATGCGCCTGTGTACCACACCCCGGTCAGCCTTCTGGATTACCTGTATTGTACTGTCCCAGCATGGGTGCAGTACTCAGTGGTGCCTGACCAGGTCAGGGGCGCCACAGGTGCAGGCTGTGACAGAGGGGTGTAGGCTGTGTGGGATTGAGGTTTGGAGTGTGGGTGGTATAGAGGAGTGCAAACTGTAACAGAGGGGTAAACATTCAGACGTTTCACACACTTGAGTCGAACACCTAGCCATGTCTTTGCCGGGGGTGGTGGGGGTGACACCATCCCCAGCTCCTGCCTTGATTCAGCAAGATGTGCGCCGGAGGGTGCACATGCTGAAATGCTTCATTGCTCAGAGAGGATGCCACAAAATGTGGGAGCTGGGGAAGGTTACTAAAATGTTTGCTTTTTTTCTTTTTGCAGTAACAAATATACAAGGAGAGGCCGAGGAAATGGACATATATACAAGAAGGAGGACATAAGGTATATTGCAGCAAGGGGACAAAAATGAGGATTGGGACATATACAGTCAGGGCCAGAAATATTTGGACAGTGACACAAGTTTTGTTATTTTAGCTGTTTACAAAAACATGTTCAGAAATACAATTATATATATAATATGGGCTGAAAGTGCACACTCCCAGCTGCAATATGAGAGTTTTCACATCCAAATCGGAGAAAGGGTTTAGGAATCATAGCTCTGTAATGCATAGCCTCCTCTTTTTCAAGGGACCAAAAGTAATTGGACAAGGGACTCTAAGGGCTGCAATTAACTCTGAAGGCGTCTCCCTCGTTAACCTGTAATCAATGAAGTAGTTAAAAGGTCTGGGTTTGATTACAGGTGTGTGGTTTTGCATTTGGAAGCTGTTGCTGTGACCAGACAACATGCGGTCTAAGGAACTCTCAATTGAGGTGAAGCAGAACATCCTGAGGCTGAAAAAAATGAAAAAATCCATCAGAGAGATAGCAGACATGCTTGGAGTAGCAAAATCAACAGTCGGGTACATTCTGAGAAAAAAGGAATTGACTGGTGAGCTTGGGAACTCAAAAAGGCCTGGGCGTCCACGGATGACAACAGTGGTGGATGATCGCCGCATACTTTCTTTGGTGAAGAAGAACCCGTTCACAACATCAACTGAAGTCCAGAACACTCTCAGTGAAGTAGGTGTATCTGTCTCTAAGTCAACAGTAAAGAGAAGACTCCATGAAAGTAAATACAAAGGGTTCACATCTAGATGCAAACCATTCATCAATTCCAAAAATAGACAGGCCAGAGTTAACTTTGCTGAAAAACACCTCATGAAGCCAGCTCAGTTCTGGAAAAGTATTCTATGGACAGATGAGACAAAGATCAACCTGTACCAGAATGATGGGAAGAAAAAAGTTTGGAGAAGAAAGGGAATGGCACATGGTCCGAGGCACACCACATCCTCTGTAAAACATGGTGGAGGCAACGTGATGGCATGGGCATGCATGGCTTTCAATGGCACTGGGTCACTTGTGTTTATTGATGACATAACAGCAGACAAGAGTAGCCGGATGAATTCTGAAGTGTATCAGGATATACTTTCAGCCCAGATTCAGCCAAATGCCGCAAAGTTGATCGGACGGCGCTTCATAGTACAGATGGACAATGACCCCAAGCATACAGCCAAAGCTACCCAGGAGTTCATGAGTGCAAAAAAGTGGAACATTCTGCAATGGCCAAGTCAATCACCAGATCTTAACCCAATTGAGCATGCATTTCACTTGCTCAAATCCAGACTTAAGACGGAAAGACCCACAAACAAGCAAGACCTGAAGGCTGTGGCTGTAAAGGCCTGGCAAAGCATTAAGAAGGAGGAAACCCAGTGTTTGGTGATGTCCATGGGTTCCAGACTTAAGGCAGTGATTGCCTCCAAAGGATTCGCAACAAAATATTGAAAATAAAAATATTTTGTTTGGGTTTGGTTTATTTGTCCAATTACTTTTGACCTCCTAAAATGTGGAGTGTTTGTAAAGAAATGTGTACAATTCCTACAATTTCTATCAGATATTTTTGTTCAAACCTTCAAATTAAACGTTACAATCTGCACTTGAATTCTGTTGTAGAGGTTTCATTTCAAATCCAATGTGGTGGCATGCAGAGCCCAACTCGCGAAAATTGTGTCACTGTCCAAATATTTCTGGACCTAACTGTATACCAGAATGTGCCCAGAAGTGGGATATACTGTATATACAACAGGAGGGGCCCTGGAAGGGGACATGTGATGCCCCAGGGCTGTGGGGTACTTGGTCCCGGGCGTATGGTGCGCAGTGTGGGGGATCAGTCATGGTTGCAGCTGATGCCCGGTTCCATGACCCCGAGGGGTTGGTCCGAATAAAAAGGGGGTAAAAATAAAAGAAAAGGGGAAAATAAAAATAGAGAGTTTTTCGATTACGCTACTTGCAGTGTGCAGCCAGGTTATTGAGGCCGCCGTTGCAGGGTTCTGCTGGGAGCTTGTGGAGTAATGCAGCTTAGGTGTTTCGGGCCCTCCGCAAGCAGAACAAGGCCCCAACAGTGTATGATGGGGATTGTAGTGGGGAACCATCTGTGTAAGTGTACGGAGGCGGTAAGGAAACAGTCCACACTAGTATTGCAGTTTTAACTTGCCTTGTCTTTACTTGATTTCAGTGCTTGGACCCGCTGGTGCCGGTTCCAGGTGTTCCCGCTCCCCTTGTTCTCCGTACCAGTTGTGACCTGGGGTAGCTGTCCCCCGTGCACTTTCATTTGTATTGGGTTCCCGCAGCTTAGAGCTTCTGGGGAACCCCTCCGTTTCTTTCTTGGTCCTATTGCAGGCAGCCTGGACTATTTAAGGGGGTCAATCCTAGGTTCCCTCTTTGCTGCTAATACTTCAGACTCTTTGGTTGGCTATGGACTCTGGAGATCTTCTCGCCTGGCAGATTTAACAGTTGATCATAAAGTGTCCCACTGTCCTAGAGTCTGCACTCCGCCTCAGCTGAGTCCTGTGAGCCTAGGTTCCAGACTTCCACAGGCGTCTTATGGATCCCAGAGTATTCCACTTCCACAGGTAACTCACAGTCCCTGGAGTCCTGGTTCCTTACTCCACAGTCCCTCACTCCTGTTACAGCTTTCTGTTGTTACTGTAGGTCTTTACTTTCTTTCTCCTTCACTTCCACCTTTCGACTCTCTACTTCTTCATACACTCTTTCCTCAGACTAATTGAACTAACTGAACACCATTTCCTTTCGCCAACTTCCCAACTGACCACTGGCCCCTCCCCTTGATGGGTCTCTCCCTACAGATTGGGTGGCAGCTATCCAATCAGTGCCCATCCCTTTTTTCTGTTGCTAGGCAGTCTCTCAGTCTGGAATTGGAGTTGTGTATGTGGCCTGAAGGTTTTGGTGTGTTGACTGTCATGGATATTCCAAGGTTTCAACGTTCACATTTTGTGACACCTGATACCTCAGGGGTGCTACAGACACATATACAAAAAGGAGCACATATAAACCAGGAAGGAGACAAAAACCAGGATGAGGATATACATACCAGGGAGGGCCCAGGATGGGGACATACATACCAGGAAGGACCCAGGATTGGTTCATACATACCAGGAAGGGCCCAGGATGGGGACAAACATACTAGGAAGGGCTCAGAATGGTGACATACATACCAGGAAAGGCACATATATATAAGGAGGAGGACAAATATACCAAGGAGGGTATTATACAGAGGGGCAGTGTGTATGTGTGTGAGGATATACATACAGCTCTGGCAAAAATTAAGAGACCACTGCCTATTTGTCAGTTTTTTTCTGATTTTTCTCTATATAGGAATATTTTTGAGTAAAATGTAAATTGTTCTTTTATTCTATAAACTACTGACAATATGTCTCTGAATTTCCAAGCAATACATTTTGTATTCATTTTCTGAAAATGAGAAATGGTCAAAATAACGAAAAAATGTAGGGCTTTCAGATCTCAAATAATGCAAAGGAAACAAGTTCATAATCATTTAGAAACAACAATCAATACTAATAATGTTTTAACTCAGGAAGAGTTCAGAAATCAATATTTTGTGGAGTAACCATGATTTTTAATCACAGCTTTCATGCGTCTTGGCATGCTTTCCACCAGTCTTTCACACTGCTTTTAGGTGACCTTATGCCACTCTTAGTGCAAACATTTAAGCAGTTCTTCTTTGTTTAATGGCTTGTGACTATCCATCTTCCTCTTGATTACATTCCAGAGGTTTTCAATGGGGTTCAGGTCTGGAGATTGGGCTGGCCCTGACAGGATTTTGATGTGGAGGTCCTTCATCCACACATTACTGCAGTTGTAAAATTTTCAACTACCAAATTATAAAATAAATTAATCAGATCAGAAAACAGCGCAACAAGAAAGATAATCAAAACGCTAGAATTACATTTTTGGCGGCTGCAGTGTTACAATAAAATACAGTAAGAGAAAAACATTATATATACCCCAACATGGTATCAGTAAAAATATCTGCTTAAGGTGCAAAAAACAGGCCTTCAAACAGCCCATATCCTGAAAAATGAGAACGTTACATGTCACGGAAAATGGCGACACAAGTAAACATTTTTTCTTACAACTTTCCCAAAAAAATGTCACTACCTAAATGAAAAAAATTGTACATGTTCGGCATCTGCATACTCGTACTAAATTGCAGAATCATATTGCCCACTCATTTTTACCATATAGTGAACATCGCAAATAAAAATCCCAAAAAACAATTGTGGAGTTGAACTTTTTTTTGCATTTTGAATGCATTTAGAATTTGTTTTCCACTTTCCAGTGCATTAAGTGATAAAATGAATGAAATAATGAAAAGGTGCTACTTTTTCTGCAAAAAATTAGCCCTCATATGGCTATGGGGAGAAAAATAAATAAAAAAGTTATGGCTCTTGTAGGAACGGTAGGGAGAAAAAAAAGAAAAAAGGGAAATCACAAAGTCGTAAAGGGATTAATCACATCATGAAATAAAGTGACCATGGGTCATCGGATATATCCAAAATGGAACCTTTATTGTCCTCACACTATGTGTGTGGTACCATCTTGCCAGCAAACAAAAAAGGAAAAGTTACACAAAAACGGCAAAAAGACAACCAATATAATGCAAAAACGATTTCAATGGTACAAATTACAATGTAATGCCTTGATATTAAAAAAGCAATTTTTCCTCCCGTGCAACTTGGGAGAGATTAAAACCGTTTTGCACAGAAGAATGAAGAATAACTGCACATGAACAAAATCCACACAAAGGTTATAAATCTACCTCTACTAAACACTAAGAGGATTATTTTGTGTTTAATAATCGTTCACCCCTTTGCATCAATGTTTTATTTCCCCATTATATTAAAAGATTAGAAAAAGGCATGTGTTTTATTCCAAAAAGGCTTTCCATCTATTCATGGGCCATGTATATCATAGCAGCTCATCCCTATCTGAACTGCAATAAAATAAATGGTCCATAAATAGCCCAAGGGTAAAGGAATAAGAAAACAGCAGTAATGAAACTTTGTATTGGAAGACTCGCCAAACAAAGATACAATAGGAAGCAATTTCTTAGTATTTTTCATATTTTAATTTTTATGACTTTTTTTTACCTTTTTTACATTAATAAAATATTTTTTTTTAACCTATGTATTTTCTTCATTGAACAGAATTGGTTTTCCAGTGAGAACTATATTTGTCATTTATATTTATGAACTGTTTTTATTATTATTATTTAATGTTGGTCATGGTCATCATATTTCATATCTACCTGAGCTCAACTGCTGAACCAGGTCTATTTTGTGTGGAGCACTGGTTCGTGCCCCTTAATTTATGGGGCTCGTGGTTTGGACATATTGGGGGCCAGTATGTGTACACACTGTAACCCATTCATAATAGAGTATCGGAGGTTGCCCTGAGGAAATTGGATATCTATTGTCCTCCTGAGCCATTGTGACATTTATTTAACTCCTTCAGTCCCCAGGCATTTTGTGTTTTTCCGTTTTGTTTTTTTCCTCTCTTTCTTTCGAGAGCCGTAACTTTTCATTTTCTGTCAATCTTGCCATATGAGGGCTTGTTTTTTGTGGGACAAGTTGTATTTTTAAATGAAACCATAAGTTTTACCATATAGTATACTGGAAAATGGCAAAAAAATTCCAAGTGCGGAAAAATTGCAAAAAAAGTGTGATCGCACAATAGTTTTTGGGATATTTTATTCACCGTGTTCACTATATGGTAAAACTGATGTGTCATTGTGATGCCTGAGGTCAGTGCGAATTTGTAGACACCAAACATGAATAGGTTTACCTGTATTTAAGGGGTTAAAAAAATTCACACGCTTGTCCAAAAAAAGTGGCGCACGTTTTGCGCCATATTCCAAAACCCATAGCGTTCTCATTTTTCAAGATCTGAGGCTTAGTGATGGCTTATTTTTTGCGTCTCGAGCTGACATTTTTAACGGTACCATTTTTGCGCAGATGCAATGTTTCTATCGACTGTTATTGAATTTTGCGCAAAATTTGCGGCGACCAATAAACGTAATTTTGGCGTTTGGAATTTTTTTGCCACTACGCCATTTACTGATCAGATTAATTGATTTTATATTTTGATAGATCGGGCATTTCTGAACACGGCGATACTAAATATGTGTATATTTTTTATTTTTTTAACCTTTTAATTTTCAATGGGGTGAAAGGGGGGTGATTTGAACTTTTAGGTTGTTTGTTTTTTTTTTTTTAATTTTTTAAAACTTTTTTTGTAACTTTTTTTTATTTTACTAGTCCCCCTAGTGGGCTATAGCGATCAGCAATCCGATCGCACTGCCCTATCTGCAGATCACAGCTACAGAGCTGAGAACTGCAGATTTGGTGCTTTACTTTCAATGCCGGCTGTATTCCGGCATTGAGAGGAAGGGACTCATGTTAGCTGCAGGCGTCACCACATGACCTTGTGCTACCATAGCAACCACCGAAAGTCACGTGATCATGTCACGTGACTTCCGATGGGGGCGTTGTAAGTCACTGTCATGGCGGCGCGCATATACATCTCTCTGCGAGAAAATGGCAGCGAGATGCAAGGGGTTAATGGTCGCGGGTGGAAGCGATTCCACCCGCGACTAGCAGGCACACATGTCAGCTGTTGAAAACAGCTGATATGTGCGTGGATCACCGCTACCTGCCCACGGCAGGGGGCTGGGATTAACCTCACACGATCCATGACGTACCCAGTACGTCATGGGTCGTTATTAACCACTAAATCTCATATACTTAGATTTAGTGACTTATTACAACTCCTGTAAAACTGCCCAGATGACCTCCAACAGTTATCTGCAACCAAAAACCAAAGGGGGCCTCTGCCATGGCTGCCGTGGCTGATGATAATCGGGCACCTGAGGCCAAGAAGATTGCCAGCAGTATCTGGAGAGGGGGTAAGATAAACCTTGCATCTTTTTCCCTTGCCCCTAGAATGCAGGGAGTGCCCTGTGGCTGAATGATTAGAATTGCAGTCTTGCAGTGCTGGAATCCACCTGGGTTCAAATCCCACCAAGGACAACATCTGCAAGGAGATTTTATGCTCTCCTTGTTTGCATGGGTTTTCTCCAGGTACTCCAGTTTGTTCCCACACTCCAAAGACATACTGATAGGAAATTTAGATTGTGATTCCCAATGGGGACAGTGAATATGATGTCTGTAAAGCGCTGTGGAATTAATGGTGCTATGTAAGTGAAGAAAAATTATTATTATCTGACAGGGTCAGCCAACTGGTTGGGTATTGAATGTACTTTAATAAAAAGCACCTATCTCCAGTCAGTTGCTGCCTTTTTTATTTAAGAAAACAGGGACAACTACAGATAGTTATTTTAAAAAATATCGAGATTGTTGAAATGATCTACTGTAAATTAATTTTGAGTCAAATGTCATAAAATGCACTTGTACTTGTGAATACGAACAATTTGTGTTTCAATTTGTGTGGATCACTAAAAAAATGTTCTGCACCATTTTACACATTGTAGAAAATTGCACCAGCCTGAGAATGGGATTATAATGTCAGGTGCATTCTGCATGTAATAAAAAAACAAAATAGAAAGAGCCAGTGCACCACAACACACAAGGGTAAACTTTGCGAAGGATGTATCAATCAAGCCATATACAAGGTTATCCGGGAAAAACAGTTGCTTCCTTCTGCTCAAGCAATGTTCCCAACTCCGAGGACTGTTTTTTCCAGCAGGACAATGCGCCATGCCACACAGCTAGGTCAATTAATGTGTGCATGAAGGACTACCACATCAAATCCCTGTCATGGCCAGCCCAATCTCCAGACCTGAACCCCATTGAAAACCTCTGAAATGTAGTCAAGAGGAAGATGTATAGTCACAAGCCATCAAACAAAAAAGATCTGCTTACATTTTTGCACTAAGAGTGGCATAAGGGCACCCAAAAGCAGTGTAAAAGACTGGTGGAAAGCAAGCCAAGATTCATGAAAGCGGTGATTAAAAATCATGGTTATTCCACAAAATATTGATTTGTGAACTCTTCCTGAGGTAAAACATTATTAGTATTGTTGTTTCTAAATGATTATGAACTTGTTTTCTTTCGTTATTTGTGGTATGAAAGCAATGCATTTTTTGTTATTTTCACCATTTCTCATTTTCAGAAAATAAATACAAAATTTGTTGCTTGAAAATTCAGAGACGTTGTCAGTAGTTTATAGAATAAAAGAACAATTTACATTTTACTCAAAAATATACCTATAAAGAGAAAAATCAGAAAAACTGAAAAATTTGCAGTGGTCTCTTAATTTTTGCCAGAGCTGTATATAGCAGGACAGGGAACATATACTGTATATAAGGATAGGACAAGAAAGAGGGCCAGATATACCAGGATGGGCCCATGATGAGAACAATATATAGAGGGACAGGGCCCAGGATGAGGATCATATATACCAGAATGGGGCCCAGGATGAGGACATGTATACGAGGATGGATCCAGGATGGGGACCATGTATAGGGGTTTAGGTTTAGGACATAAAATCCAGAATGGGCCCAGGATGAGGATATATATACCAGAATAGGATCCAACATGGGAACATTTATACCAAGATGGGGACATATATATATATCAGGATGGAGATATATACACCAGAATGGGGAATATACATACCAGGATAGGACAGGATGAGGACCATATATACCAGGATGGGCCTAGGATGAAGACCACATATACCATCATGAGGCACTGGATGAGGACCATATTTATCAGGATGGGACCCAAGATGAGGACATGTATACAAGGATAAGCCTAGGATGAGGACATGTATACGAAGATGTGCCCAGGATGGGGACCATGTATACTAGGATGTGGCTTAGGATGAGGACATACATACCAAAATAGGCCCAGGATGGGGACATATATACTAGGATGGGGACATATATGCCAGGACGGGTGTCATACATATAAGGATTGGACCAGGATGAGAACAATATTTACCAGGATAGATCCAGGAAAAGGACCATTTATATCATGATAGGGCCGGGCCCAGGATGAGAAACAAATATACACCAGGATGGGGCCCAGGATGAGGACATATATACCAGGATTAGCCCAAGATGGGGACATATATACCAGTATTGGTACATATGTATCAGATTGGCAGACATACATAAAAGGATTGGCCTAGGATGAAGACCCATATATATCATGATGAGGCTTTGGATGAGGACATATATATCAGGATGGGGAATATATATACACCAGGATGAGGACATATATACCGGGATGGGCCTAGAATGAAGACATACAGTCTATACCAGGATGAGAGACATATATACAAGGATGGAAACATATGTACCAGGATGGGGACATATATAGCAGGATGGCCAAGCATGGGCAACATATATACCAGGATAGGGGATATAAAACAGGATGGGGGACATATTTACCAGGAAGTGGCCCAGACTAGGGGACATTAGTACAGGACAGGGAACATTACTTCATAATGAAGAGGGAGGGGGGGGTCAACTAGTATGTCTTTATAGGATTTAGCTTGCTACAAGAGCCCATACATCTGACCAACATGCGGGGAGGGACAAGGTCAAATTTTTCACCAGGGCCTATTGGACTTTAGTTACACCACTGGCCCTAGTCACATCTGCAGCTGCTTTCATTGAATAGCTGAAGAAAAGTGGGACAGTTGTGTCTGGCATCAGGGATGTCAGATGTTGCCAGCCCATCCTCTGTTCCTAAGCTACTGGCACAACCCAGTCACTTGTTGTCAGTATATGCAGGAATTGAGGGCTCAAATGGGATAAGGTACATACACCCACCTACTCACTCCTCCTCTCACAGGTAGTGTCAATGCCCACTTCTTCCTCCTTCCTGCACAATGACATCTGCATATAACTAAACATGAGACTATATATACCTGAACAAATAGAGGGTGAAATGCTGGAACAAATTGAAAAGGCAGCTAATAATAATAATCGGGTTCTTATTATGGGGGATTTCAACTATCCAGACATTCAGTGGGACATAGAATCTTCTGGTTCTGCTAAAAGCTGTAAGTTCTTATCTACCATTCAAGACCATTTCCTCTCTCAGATGGTAGGTGAACCGACCAGGGGAGATAATTTGCTAGATCTGGTCCTGTCAAATAGACCAGATACAATTTCAGATCTACAGGTCCGGGAGCACTTGGGCACCAGCGATCATAATATGGTAAGCTTCAACGTAATATTCAATAGAACATTTCAAAGGGGGAATGCTAAAACCTGGAATTTTAGGAAAGCTGATTTCAACAAATTAAGGGAAGAGCTTAAATGTGTAGATTGGGACAAAGTCATGGTAACTGGGGATACCGAACATAAATGGGGTAAGTTTAAGGATATACTACTAGAGTCCTGTAAAAAACGTATACCCAGTGGTAATAAAATGTCCAGGAATAAAAAGAAACCACTATGGATAAATAAGACTGTACAAAGTATAATAAAACAAAAACAAAGGGCATTTAAAATCTTAAAGGCTGAGAATACAGAAATAGCATTGCAGGAGTATAAAGATATCAATAGGAAATGTAAAAAAGAAATCAAACAAGCAAAATTAGCTACTGAAACAAAAATCGCCAATGACATTAAAATAAATCCCAAAATCTTTTATAAATACATTAATGCCAAAAGGAAAACAAAGGATAGTATCGGCCCCTTAAAATATAATAACAAGTTAGTTATAGAGGACAAACAAAAGACTGAGATATTAAATAGGCATTTCTCATCTGTATTCACCAAGGAACTGACTGTACCAGGGATCATTCAACAAGTGAAAAATCAAAGTCCACCACCCGATATAATTAATTTAACACAAGATGAAGTACGCCTACGTCTGAGTAAATTAAACATTGACAAATCCCCAGGGCCAGATGGCATTCATCCACGAATATTGAGGGAGTTGAGCTCCGTAATCGACAGACCGCTGTATCTCATCTTTTTAGACTCACTTTTAACAGGGTTGGTGCCTCAGGATTGGAGGATTGCTGATGTGGTACCGATATTTAAGAAAGGTAAGAGGGTAGATCCAGGCAACTACCGTCCAGTAAGCCTGACATCAGTAGTATGCAAAGTTTTTGAGGGCATTTTAAGGGATGACATGCAAAAATATATTGCAGAAAATAATATGACAACTGACAAACAGCATGGATTCATGAAAGATAAGTCGTGTCTAACCAACCTGTTGGGGTTCTATGAGGGGGTAAGTTCAAACCTGGATATTGGTAATGCAGCTGATGTGATTTATTTGGACTTTGCAAAGGCATTTGATACTGTACCACATAATAGCCTTATACTAAAGCTCCAGAAGCAAGGACTAGGGGACACAATATGCAACTGGGTAAGGAATTGGCTAAAAGATAGGAAACAAAGAGTAGTCATAAATGGTACATTCTCTAAATGGGCTGTAGTCAGCAGTGGGGTGCCGCAGGGATCTGTGCTTGGACCGATTCTTTTTACTCTCTTTATTAATGACCTTGTGGATGGGATTGATAGTACAGTGTCAGTCTTTGCCGATGACACCAAACTATGTAGGATATTAAATACTGACCTGGATAGTACAATATTACAAAAAGATCTGGATAAGATGTCAGAATGGGCAGATACTTGGCAAATGAGATTTAATGTTGATAAATGTAAAGTAATGCACCTAGGACGGAGTAATCCTATAGCTGCATATACATTAAATGGAAGTAAACTCGGGACTACAGAACAGGAGAAGGACTTGGGTATTCTCATTACAAATAAGCTGAGCAGCAGCACTCAATGTCAAGCAGCAGCTGCTAAAGCAAACAAGATTTTAGGGTGTATAAAAAGAGAGATTAGATCCCGTGATCCCAACGTATTGTTACCCCTCTATAAATCACTTGTAAGGCCACATCTGGAATACGGGATCCAGTTTTGGGCTCCACATTTTAAAAAGGACATTCAGAAGTTAGAGTCAGTTCAAAGGCGGGCAACTAGACTATTACAAGGAATGGAAGGCCTCCCATATGATGACAGGTTGAAAAAGTTAGATATGTTTAGCTTAGAAAAAAGACGTCTCAGAGGAGATCTCATTTATATGTATAAATACATGTGTGGTCAATATAAAGGACTGGCACATGACTTATTCCTTCCAAAGACAGTACTAAGGACTAGGGGGCACTCACTGCGAGTGGAAGAAAAGTGATTCCGAAACCTAAATAGGAAAGGGTTCTTTACAGTTAGAGCAGTCAGACTGTGGAATACCCTACCACAAGAGGTAGTAATGACAGATACTATAACAGCTTTTAAAAAAGGGCTGGATGATTTCCTCAGTACACAAAACATTGTTGGTTATAAATGACTTAGTGACTAAATGTAGAACTGGTGGAGGAAGGTTGAACTAGATGGACCTAGGTCTTTTTTCAACCTAAGTAACTATGTAACTTACTATGTAATATATAGAAAAATCTCCCAAGGAAATAGAGACCCCCTATAATGTCTTGTGATATATATACATGAATATGTCCAATGTCCATATCTCCAAACAGGCAAAAGAACAACTGACATACAGTAAATGTCCAGAAACGGAATACAATAATCTGCAATCAGAAATACATATTCTAAAAAAAATATCAGGTGCAGCCTGTTTGTGACCACTCCCATCTTTAAATAGTCACCTGAAGCCAGTAATAGAATTTAATTCCATTTCTGACCATCGTGGAGTTAGGAAATTCTCTAGGAGCAGCTGGTGTTATGCTGCTGAAACTTTGCTGTTGCAGTGCTACATTTTGGAGCCTAGTCGGCTGCAGCCTTGCTGTGTGGCAGCAGCAGTGAAGTTTGTTTGTATATCTTTTTGTCTATGTTCCCCTCTTTGTCCTCCTTCCCCTGTGTGTCACTACCATCATGGTGATGTCTAATGTCTAGTGCCTTGTCACTTTTCCATCCCCATTGATACCTTTTGTATTTCGCCATGCACTGCACACTTGTCAGTCTGTGTGCATCTGTTACGCCATGTGTCAGACACTTGCCAGTCCAAGCGTGACACCACTAGAGGTCACTGTTTTTCATTTCATATATTGTATAATGTTATGCACTGTGCTGTGACGAAGCTGGGTTCTGCCCAGCAACAGACAGCAAGAAAAAGAGACAGCTTAGGACTAGCCGAAAGGGGAGAAGCTAGCCTTCATAGAAGGGTGATGGTGTTCCTGTTAGCAGTGAGTGTGTAATGAAGATCTGAAGAGTGAGAGAGGTCCTGGTGGAGGAGGTATGTGAATGGTAGCTGGAAGTACAGAAACAGCAAGATCAAGAAAAAGGAACTTATAAATGACAGAGATCCATTTCAGCTAGCAAGTTGGGTGAGACCTGAAAGGAGGAAGAAACCAAGAATGTAATGAGTCCAGTGTTGGCCAGCAGGAAACCATTAAAGTGAGGATGCTGCCCAGCTGGGGACATGTGTATAGAGAAGTGGCTCTAAGAGTGGCCCTGATAAGAGATCACTAACTGTAGTTGGGGTGCAGGAAACTCAGCGAAATATATCGACCGGTGGGTCTACTTAATTTGCCCTGCTGGTAAACTATTTACACGTATTGTGACTTAACTAGAAACTGCTAAGATTGTGCCTCTGTGTCACACAGACGAGACCATGAAGTGTGTTGCCTGCAGTATTTTGTACTTACGTGTTATGCCAAATAAAGAGTACCTTGTTTTTATGAATGTGTAGCGCCCCACGAGGCCTCAGGGGTTACTCGTCACGGGGCCAATGGTATTGTGGGGTTGCTGTTACTGGCCTGACCCGGCTCACTGGCCCTGTCGCCTACATGTAAAAGACAAACAAGCGGGTGCAAGGTGTAAAGGTAGATGAACCATGGATGACACTCCAGCCAGTCCCGGGGGAATCAGAAGCAATCACCGGTGGCTGTGGAAATGTGTGAGACCATCCTCCTTGTGTTTGGTTGTGGATCCCCGTGGCTTGAAGCACCTTACGGACCCTGCTGTCCACGTTAGGTGTCCCATCCCATGTGCAGGTCATCGCCGTTGGGCCTGGCTGTAAACCCAACCCCGGATCCTATATGTCACTGTGCTCCGGGAAAGTGAGTGGTGGGTTATGGGACATGGAATCCCCATCTATTATGATCCGGAACCATGGAAGATCACAATAGATCATTGGCAAAAGGTGACAAGAGCATTGGCAACTAATCTGGCCGCCATCCCTTATTATTTATCAACACTAGAAGTAGCTGAGGGGTGAACTAACATCCTATGCACCGTGAACCCAGCCGGAGAACTAGCTATCCTAAAGGAAGGAAGGATGAATAACTCTCTGCCTCAGAAATAGACCGCAAAAGGTATAGCAAGCCCCCCACATTCAAAGATCACGGTGATATAAGAAAATTCAATACACAGATGGATGATAGGATTAGCAAAGGTGAGGCCCCACTGACTAAATAGAAAAGGATAGGAAAGGGACTGATGGTGGCCAGAGAAAAACCCTACAAAAACCTAAATACCTGATAGTACAAAAAGGTCCTCAGATCGCACGATCTGTACTCCGTCCTATATCAGGCGCTCTTGTCAAACCAATGAACAGAAAACAGGAACAATTACAAATTCAAGAAGCAACAAACACATGGACTTATAGGAGCAAAACTCCAAACATAGCTGCAGGGAGCTTCCCAGCAAAGCAACAGAGAGGGAAGATTCCTGCATGCAAATAAACAGAAAACAACCACAATAATTGACAACCCAGATAAGAACAAAAGAACAAAAACAACATAAGAAAGAACCAAGCACTTATCTGGGGTAGATGTGGTCAGAAGCAAGATGAAAAGGCTGTAGAGCTACAGGACAATGATAACCGACTCAGCCTGCCAAGATGCCAGGGTGTAAATAGGCAGAGAGTTAGCAATGGAAACGCCCATTGCTCCAGCACACCTGGTCTCTGTACAAACCATTCCTGGCCACAAGAGGGAGCCTCACTGCAGCAAAAGCATAACTGACATTCACAACACCCATCCCCTGCAGATTTTTTTAGAGTCCATGAAGGTTTCCCTGACTGAGGGCTCTGCACCCTGACTGTGTTGGTACTGTGGTAACGGTTAAGCTCGACCTCAGCTACCATGTCTCCTCTGTCTCACCATCTCCACTGGTCGCCTCTTGCCCTATTCCAGTCTCATTCCTTCAGACTCAATGCGGTGTTGTGGCCCCTGGTCCTGGGACAAAGTCCAACAGTCTCCCATTCCCAGGACCAGCCTTGCTCTCCTTCCTCTCTTAAGGCTGTCTGCTCTCTCCTGCTCCCAGACTGAACTAACTAGAAACTGTTTGTTTTTGCTCACTTCCTCTGGCAGCCCCCACCCTTGGGATGACTATTGCCCTGGTAAGCTGGAATTCCCTGACTATCTGGATTTCTGTTTAAGTGGTGACTCATAGCTAGATGTTTTTTGTAAGTGAAACAAACACCAGTTGTTAACTCCTATATCACCTGAGTCCAAGCAATGCACCTTAAATGAAATGTAATGCCCTGCGGCCACTGAAGCCTCAGGGGCTCTACAAATGTGTCTGTCTTCCTTGACTGGAAAAATTATAGACCTGGTGAGGAGTGCAACAGGACAGGCCTGAAGATGAAGGTACTCATAGTAACACTGCCAATATACACACACATATCCAAAACTTTTAATTTTGTGTAGTTTGCTGGGGTTCAGAATATACAACACTTGTCCATGGCTACCATCCTGTGCCACATTATATTTTGTGTAGTGGACAGGATTAACCTATTATGTGCATTGAGGAGAAGAAAGGATGCAAAAATCGGTCCAGCCCTTTAAAAGTTTTGACTACTGGAGGGGGTGTTGCATCAAGAACTTCCACTCAATGGTGAGGAGTGCCCTCTTACGGAGAGTGAGGTGGAGAGAAAAGTTCCACCCATGGCAGAGAGACAGTGAAATAGGCTGCGATTTTGAAGAAACGGGATGGTGAACCTGATGAGACACCACCTAATGCAAGGCAGAATTTTGATGCAGTATGCCAAGGAGTGAGTGGACAAGTGCTATTTTGTGAAAGTTAGAGAGAGAGTGGAATGTACTGTGCAGAAGATGATACGTTACCAATGGGGTAAGTTAAAGGTGAGAAAACCTTTGTTAAATGGACTGATAGTTGAAAGCCCACATTGGCCGACAAGGCCTGTGTGGATTGTTTGAAGTGGGGAGGGACTGTTAGTTATTGCCCTGATGGCAAAGTGGCCCAGACTGTGCTTTATAGGCTGAATTTTATATTTTTAGGCATATTTTTTGCTGCCTTCTTGTCTGCTGGTTCCTAAGGCACAGGCACGGCAATCATGGACTCTAACCTTCCCCATGGACTTTGTCCAAATATTCCCATGGACCTTTCCCCTGAGAGACTGTGACCAAGTCCTTAGGACTCATGTTGGGGTGTGGGGGATGGATGATCCCATGTTTCTTCCACGTTAGGAATTTGAGAACTGTGCCCTGGGCCTGAAAGGCTGTTGTTGTGCTGGCCTGCTGGCCTCTGTTGAAATATAGGCATGGACACTTTGCTCCAGAGTCCCAACCTAGTGGAACTGGAGTCAATAAAATCCAAAGAGGCATCAATGGAAACATCTGTCTTCTGAAGAAGAAAATAATTAATTTTTTATATGTAGTTTTATGCATTGGTGTCTTTAAAAGTTCTGGATGGTCAGGGATGACCATTATAAAAGAGGGGAGGAATGTAAAGAGGTGGTACAGCTGACATGATCCCCTGAAGAGATCGATTGCATTATTGTTGTACTGTTATGTGCCAGTTATGTGGCTTGTAGTGCTAACCACCGGGTACAAGAGGTCAATGTTTTCTTTTTAATGTATTGTATAATGTTGGGCACTGTGCTTTGAGGAAACTTATTTCTGCCCGGCAACAGACAGTAAGGGAAAGAGACCGTTAACTTTGGGACTAGCCAATGGGGAGGAGCTAGCCTGCAGGGAAACGTTCCAATATTCCTGTTTGAAATGAGTGTCCAGTAAAGATCTGCAGAGTGTTAGAGGTCCTGGTAGAGGAGGTGTGTGAGATATATTTGAAAGAACAGAAGTAGCAAGATACATAAAGGCACTTTTAGGCGACAGCAAGTTGGGTGAGACCTGTAAGGAGGAATGAACCAAGTCCAGTGTTGGCCAATAGTGTTTCAGTTTGCATAGTAAGATGCACACTAAATTAAAATGGTCTCCATTCCTAAACACCAAGAAATACATCTTTGCTGAGCCAAATACCAAGAATAAAACTGAACTAAAATATACAAAGTATAATAATATACTAAAAAAAATAAGTTTTTGAATACTTTTCTTTGAAGTGCTCAAGCAAAACTAGAACTTTTCAGGCCAATGGATTAGCAATATTTGTGGAAGAGGGAGAATGTAGCATATACTGAAAAGAACACCCTACCTACAATGAAGCATGGCAGAGTCTGTGCTGGTATTGGCCTTGTTTGCTTCCTCTGGCACTGAATACCTGCAGCATGTGGAGGACAGCAAGGATTCAATGAAATACAGTGGAACCTTGGATTAAGAGTAACTTGGTGTGAGAGCGTTTTGCATGACAAGCAAACTTTTTTAAAAAATTGTAACTTGGTTTAAGAGCAATGCTTTACAACAAGAGCAAATACTCACCATACACGCTTCCGGTTCTGTCCTTTCACCACGCTCGGACACGCTAGCATGTTTATCAATTTGCATTTGTGGATACAGTACTGTACTTTCTTTCTGCTAATCAGTACAGCACACTGCTTGTTCTGTAATCTAATTGCCTGGGCAGTATTCCTACCCCACATTTGGCTTAGTTCTGCCCTTATTTTGGAGAGAATAGATTTGGTGTGTGCATTGCACTAGAATAAAGTTTGTCATATTTATACATATTTTTTCTCTCTATACTGTACCTCCCGCACACCAACAATCCTATTGTAAGCTAATTTGCAGTTTAAATTGTTTTATATTTTTTTTAGTATTTTGTATTAGTGTAGTGTAATAATTTTATATCAATATAGTACACTGTATTATCTTGTATTGCTGTAATAAGTTTGTAGAAATACAGTAAATATTTTTGGGTTGTGGAACGAATTGTTTGCATTTCAATTACTTCCAATGGGAAAATTTGTTTTGATATAAGAGTAACTTGGTTTAAGAGCACACTCCCAGAGCTAATTATGCTCGTAAACCAAGGTTCCATTATATCAGGAACTCTTGGAAGAAAATGACATACCTTCTGTGGAGAAGCTGAAGCTTGGTTATCCCTGGAACATCCAAAAGGACAATGATCTCAAGCGTATCTCAAAGTCTATCAAAGCTTAGTGTCAGAAGAAGTTCTGGAAGATTCTAAAATAGGCATCATAGATATTTAATTTGAACCTCAAAAAAAACTTAGTTTGTATTTGAAGGCGGTGGTTGCAGTATGTAAAGCTAAAATTATTAGTTATTTGGAAGCTATTGCCCATGGAAAAAGAGCTAAGATTCCTCAGGAATGCTGTTAGAAGCTGGTGTCAGGCTATGCACCATGTTTGCAACAGATCATATTATAGATGTATTAGTTGACTAATCCTGAGACTACAGTAGTTATTAAAAGTGACATTTTGTGTTGAGTTTGGAGCAAACACTTGTTATATAAGTTGTATTGATCTATTTAAATTGTTCTTTGATGAGCAAAAAGATTTGCAGATCCCTAGTCTGGCGTCAGTGGCAGCCAGACCAGGATCCTATGAATTTCTTTGGCCAGTACCTGAATCCCAACACAAGGGGCACCTCTGCCAATGACAAGACCCCAGGGACATCATGACATGGTGATGTGATACATTAGCTCTTGAAGTAGGTTTAACAAGATGTTATGAAGTTGTGGGGACTGAGTAAATGCTAGAACCATTTTGATAATATAGGTGCATCAGCAGAGGAAGTTTACAAGTTCATTGGATGATTTGGTTCTATCCACTGGCGGACACAGACAGAAGAGGGCCTCTGTGCAAGAGCAATATATGAGGCCTTTGTGATCCAATATCTCATCATAATGCACAAGTTCTACTGCCTTGGTGGCAGAAATGGACCGCTTAACCTTTTGGGACCCTGTGCGACTGGACCAATTATGTGTCCGCCATTGGATCTATCTATCTATCTATCTATCTATCTATCTATCTATCTATCGATCTATCTATCTATCTATCTCTTAACACAAGTTAGGAGTAGCATAATGTAGGAACTAGGATTTAGTGTCATTCTGCAGTGTATCCTATTGTACTGTTCTCTTACTTTTATACTCTTAGACAAATAATGATGTGCTTGAATAATAATGTGTTGGCTATAGAGATGTAAGCTATTACAAGTGATTAATCTGATCCTATAGAATTTGACCTCTTTGCTAAGAATTTTTAAATTAGCAGGTAGAAGCTCTGTTATTTTAACAGTTTAGGTAAAGGGGTCGGACATGAAAGCTTTCAGAAATATACTTTCATGCGATGCTTTGTCCCACTTAAAAGAAAGATCAGAAAGGCAGAGAGACATGTGATGGGGCCATTAGAGAGTGAGAGAGAGGATGAATGCCAGATTGTGAAGTGCTGTGTTATAGGAGACCCTGGAGACCAGCTGCCAGGAAATCAGACATCTGTATGTGCATCTCATCCACCACGTTTGGTCTGAGGACAGCGATCTGTACCAAACAAGACAGCAAAGGTGAAAACGGCAGGACATCTCATTCCATCTCCATGGCAACCCCCGCCCTTGACGGAATAGCAAAACAAAGAAAAAACCTATGAGAAAAACTGAAAAAGAAACATCTTTGGGAGGGAAATCAGTTCATGCGGCCCAGGGGAAAATCGAGAGGATGCGCTCCGAGGAGGATCCTGACATCTGGAGCACTTTTTGACTCTTTGAAACAAGGGGACGTCTGCACACAGAATTTTTTTTCATTCCCTGGATGCAGAGTTAGGACATATTGTACCTGCTGAATTATGCATTACACTTGCTGCTTGAAGTCTGGATTCTAAGTGAAAGCTGTAGTCACAGATTAGGATCTGCAGTGTCAGAGCACAGGGTCAGAAGCATAGCAGCCGCCTCTCTGCTTGATAAATTTTGACAAGGCTTGCACCCAAGGGTGCTGCTTGGTAATGGGATTTGCTGAAAGAAAGGGAAGAATGTATGCAGATAAAAATTCCTGAAGGGACATTTTATTCAGAAACTGTACTAATATTATCATCAAAATGAGGCGTGGTTTCCATAATATTGTGATTTGGTGGCTTTATGTATTTTATTTTGTTTTACTTGGGTGACCTGCTTTTTAAATACAGAAATATCATACATTTCTGATATAAGTTCGAAGAGATGCATGGATCAAAATTGTCATTAGTGGAATGATTTTGTGCTAAAATGATTGTTTTCAGCATAAAGTATGCATATCTATCCAAGAGCTAACCCCTATACAGGGACTGTCTGGTCACCCCACTAGAGGGCCTAAATGCACGGCAGCCAGAACACAGGGAGTACGGGGTACGGGTCCTTCAGAGATTGGCACGGGAGATGAATAATAGTCAAACGGGAATCAGAGGCAGAACAGATGATGGGAACCGGGTACAGGTGCCGAGTAGTCACAGTCGATGGGGTCCGGATACAGCAGGACATGCAGGCTGGAGCATCCAAGTGAAGTCCAGGTGACGGGTTCAGGCTGACGGGAAATGGCGGGATCCTCAGCAAACAGTCACTGGGACACTTCCTGGGTAATTGGCACTCTGGGACCAGGTCAGGACGGCAGACGAGCTCTGCGGAAGAGACAGGGTTAATCTGGGTACAAGGCACAGAGGGACCTGAACACCTAGCTACAGGAACACGTTGAACAGGCACCGCCCACAGGGAAAAGGAAGTCTTATATACCCTGTACCTGTAATCAGCCATATCCTGTTCCCGGGATGTTGGCCCTTTAAGAAGAGGTGAGTGAGTGCGCGCGCGCCCTAATGCGCATGTGCGAGGCTCGAGTGCCGGAGACCAGAGCAGTAAGTGGCGGGGAAGGTGAAGGAGATGCAGGGGAGCCAGAGGGAGTGTCCAGGGTCGCAGGGGAATGCCGGGACCGGCTGATGGAAGGCACAGAGGTCGTACAGGAGGAGGAGTGAGAGGGACCGCCGAGGGCAGGAGAACCGGAGACTGGAGCAGTGAGTGACAGGCTGCGACGGGACCCGGGGAGCGTGATACTATCTATCCCTCTATCTATCTATCTATCTGTGACATTCTGGCCGGGCCAGGTAGTCACAAATAGGGCCCCGCATTACACCTGTCCCTCATAGGTAACATTCAGCCAAACATTAAAACCCTAGTGACTCCCTCAGGGCTTGATGGACACCCCAGGGGGCGGAACCAGGCAATTGGAAGACGCCCACTGAGGAGTCTCAGATAGCCTGGGGCGGGAAAGTAGACAGTAGACAGAGAAGGTTGAGAGTTCAAGTTGGAAAGGTGTGTGGGCTGGAGCTTGTGCAGCTCCAGCAGAGGAGAGAAACCAATTTGAGCAGGTGTCGGGGCAGGATCCCTGATACCTTTGGCTAGGAGGCAGACGGCGGTCTCCGTCTGCAAGAGCCAGGAAGATGGTTCGGTGGAACCGAGGTGGACCGACTCGGAAACCGGAGCACAAAAGGGGATACTCAGACCCTGAAGCTAGGTCCAGAAGCTACTGGGTAATTAACTGATTGCGGCCAGGACTAGAGGTCCTGTCCCACCCAAAGTCCCGACTGAAGGCAACAGCCCAACGAGGGGGATAAACGGCCACCGCCATAGCTCAGAGAGCCCACGGGCCAGCGTCTGCGGGCAAAGGGCTCCTTAGGAATCAACAAGCCGGGAGCGGACTCCTGAAGTTGCAAGCACAGGCAGTCCACCATCCAACACAGGTGCGGGAGAAAGACAGAGACCACCAGTCGGGTGGGGGACCAGACCGCAGCCGGCTGCGGGCACCAACCACCATCACCTTGGTTTACCAGAGACTCGTGGGTTTACTAATAGTGAGTACATCAGCACCCTCCGATCGCCCATCTCCCTGCACCGCCAAACACCACCAACGGGTCCCAGGGCCACCCTCCCTGCCCACGGAGTGGTTAACAACTTGCTGTGCAACATCTCCCCCGGGTGTCCTGTAACTGCAGCGGCGGTGTCCAACTTCACCACATCCCGTGGGTGGCGTCTCGAACTTAACACTGCTCCGGCCGTACATCTACGTCCCCAAACCAAAACCCCCCTTTTAGTTGAAGTGACCGCGATACCCCCGGGTCCGGAGACCCTCGAGCCACCCACTGAAGGTCCGGATTCGAGCGACTCAGCTGCCGAGCACGGGGTGGTACATATATATCCCTCTATCTATCTATCTATCTATCTATCTATCTGTCTATCTATCTATCGAGGTGTGCCGCCACCGTGTCAGCAGCCGGACTGCTCGGTTCCGGATCCACGGTGGCTCGAGGTGTCTCTGGACCCAGGGGGGGTCGTGCGGCCACTCAAATAAAGGGGGCTATGTACAGAGGATGGTGTGGACAGTTCGTGACACCACCCGTGGTGTGTGGTAAGGGTGAAGTACCACCCTGCGGCTGGGAGTACCCGGTGGCGATGGTGTGGGCAGCCAGGTGTTAAACCTCTCCACGGGTAGGGGGTTGCCCCGGGAATCACTCAGTCCAATAACGCTGACAACCCTGGTAAACCAAAGTTCTTGATGCCACTGCAGCAGGGAGGGAGCACGCCTGGATCCCATGCCCGTTGGTGTTGCTTGTTAACCTTGACCTTGGCACCTCTTGTCTGTAGTTGGTCCCTTTTAGCTTAAAACTAAACAGGCCCCGCTCACAGATATGGCTAATGGTGTGAGCTTGCTCTCAGGGTTTACACTTGGGATTTTCTGAACTATGCAGTGGGAAAGTCCTATCCCCCTCGTTGCGCTAGTACCCCGATTTTGGAGTGGGCCGAGAACGGATCTTGAAGGCTTCATCCTCATCAGGTGAATTACCAGGACGCCTGAAGCTACTTCCTGGCCTAGGGTCCACGTACCTCGTCGTGCCCTGGCCCCTGCCCGGTTATGGCACAAGGCCGCTGGCTGTCCTCCTCGACAGTTCGTGCCCCTTGTCACGATCCCCTGAGACCGGGGTCCAGCTCCTACTAGGCCCAGACCAACGTCTGCCACCTAGTAGTCTCAAGGAGCCCAGCTCCTGACCTCTCCTCTTGAGATTCACACTACACTGACTTGTGACCTCTCCTCTTGAGAGTCACCCTTCAACTGACTGTCTCCTGACACTCCTGACCTCCCCTTACCAACCCCCCAAGTGGCCAACCTTATTCCCTTCAGGCTGTCCACTGGTGTCTGGTGGGTGTAGTGCAGAGTGTTCCTAGGGTTTTGATTAGCTTTTTCTTAGCAACATCAAAGGTCAGGGACCCGTAACCAAGGAGGAGGTGGGTATCATGCAGAAGGGCAGATTGCACAATACCCTGTGACAACTTTGTAGGCCAGGGTGTCACATATCCATCTATCTACATATCTATCTATCTATCTATCTATCTATCTATCTATTTATCTATCTATCTATCTCATACTTCCCTTAAAGGGAATCTGTCACATGTGAAAATGCTATTAACCTGCAGATATGGGGATAATGTGCAGGTTAATAGCATTTGAATCCTCTAATGCAGAGTGCCTGGTAGTCAGTGCCGGGGTCATGGTTACAGCCGCTACTCTCCATACACAAAGTGGTGACTGAAACCGCTCCGGGACCAGTCCCATGGCTGAAACCGGAAAGCTGCTGGGAGAACAAAAGTTACTTTCCTCCCAGCAGGGTTTACTGTGCATGGGCGAGGCAGATTCAGAATGCTTTTAACCTGCAGGTTAATGGCATTTTTCCATGTGACAGCTTTTCTTTAATATCTGTAAGGCTCCTGGAAAAAGAGAAACTTCACAAACTAATAGAGGGTTGAAAAGCCTCCATGAAGCATAACTTCTGGAAAGTCCGTTCTACATAACACCAGTTGTCAATAGCCTGAAAAGGGGTCATAATTATGGGAGAAACATTTTTTGATTCTTTTAAAGACTAAAAGTGGCTTTACACGCTACGATATTGCTAGCAATTTCTAGCGATATCGAGCGTGTAAGTACCTGCCCCCGTCGCCCATGTGATATCATGTGATCGCTGCCGCTGCGAACATTATCGCTACAGCAGCGTCACACGCACTTACCTGGTTGGCGGCGGCGCTGTGAGTGCCGAACAATCCCTCCCTCAAGGGGGAGGGACGTTCGGCGTCACCGCGACGTCACCGCGACGTCACTAAGCGGCCGGCCAATCAAAGCGGGGGGGCGGAGATGAGCGGGACGTAACATCCCGCCCACCTTCTTCCTTCCGCATTGCGGCCGGTGGCAGGTAAGGAGACGTTCCTCACTCCTGCAGTGTCACACATAGCGATGTGTGCTGCTGCATGAGCGATGAACAACATGGATAAACAGCCCTTACCGATTTTTGAGTTTGGGACGACCTCTCCATGGTGAACAATTTTCACCATTTTTGAGGTCACGTAAGGTCGCTGGTAAGTGTCACACGCTGCGATATCATTAATGACGCCAGATGTGTGTCACTAACAATGTGACCCCGACGATAAAACATTAACGATATCGTAGCGTGTAAAGCCACCTTAAGCATCACCAAAAGTTGGCAAACATGATCGATCAGTCTGTCAGGTTTTCTATTTATTCTGTCTCTCAGAATATCTTTCTTTTTAACTATCTCCAGTGGATAGATGCAATTACTATCTATTACTTGTACTGTAATGTAATTGGAGAAACCAAAAAATATTCTCCATTAAAAAATAACTATTAAAATTAATATCATTAAAAGGTAAAAAAAACACAATAACAAACACACAATAATAATGCAAGGTATGTTATGGTAACAGAAGCTGGAGGGAGAAGGGATAAAACTAGCCCTATATCACCCTAATCAAGCTCTCCTTACCTAGTAATGGAGGGTATGAAACTCTACGGTTGTGGTTTCCTCATTCACCGAAGTGAGACCCTAAATGACCCTATAAAACCTTGCACAGGTCAAACTAACACCAAAAAGTTACAAAATACAGCCCCATCAAGATAAGATGGAGACATCAAAAACTTATCTGAGAATGTCTGACAACAGAGTCCCGATGCGTTTCCTCCAGAAGATGCAAGAGAATCATCAGGGGACAGGTCCAGGAGGTAAATTGCCAATGCGAAAGCCTCTCTGGGGCACCAGAATTTAGTTTTGTATACTGTGCTGAACTGTATTTTGTATTAGTATGCTGTAATTTTATATGATTACAGTGCATTACTTTATATTACTGCAATACGTTTGTATAAATACAGCAAATAATTTTGGGTTGTGGAACGAGTTGTCTGCATTTCAATTATTTTCTATGGGAAAATTTGCTATAAGAGTAACTTGGTTTAAGAGCTCACTCCCGGAACCAATTATGCTCCTAATCCAAGGTTCCACTGTACGTTTTTAATGCTCAGGCGTCCAACCAGCTCACAAAGCATAATGACTGGTGGGAAGGGATGAGGTTTAAAATAAAACAAATTGTATTCACCTTTCTTAGCTTCTCACTAAACTCCTTTCATACTAGATCTCTGATCCTTTGCTCTGGGTGTTGCTGTTTCAATAATGTCAGTGTGTAATCACCAGGAAATTATCATTACAAGACCAGGTGTCTCATACCTCCTAGTCTACTGCTCTGTCTAACCCCATCCCCACCAATAAATAGCAACTTGTTGTCAATGTACAGTATACAGTGTTGTTAATCAGTGGTGTGGGTGGGGTTATACAGAGCTCAGCATTCTGATCACTGATAGATCTGCAGCAGAGAAAAAAAGTGATTGTATCAAAATAACATGCAGACCAACAAGTGACATATCGCTGGAATCAGCTAATAACAGAATAAACTAGGGGCTGACAAGCCATTACCTTCAGTATGATGATAAAGACAGATTGAAGCAAAATAAAGGAATGGAGTTTATTACACAGATTCTTAGCTTTAAAAAGACTGATCAATAATGAAATAAAAAAAATAAGTTTTGTTACTATATAACTTGTGAGCCCTTTTATTGAACTAATCATTCACTAAAATGCACATAAAGATAAGTGTACATTACAAGATTTTCTCCATATTAATTAAAAGCACCACCCTTAACCCCTTCACCCTGGTCCGATTTTCTGTTTTATATTTTTTTGCTCCCCTTCTTCCAAGAGCCGTAACGTTTTTATTTTTCTGCCAATCTAGCCATATAAAGCGGGCTTTACACGCTACGATATATCTAACGAGATGTCGACGGGGTCACGTCGTAAGTGACACACATCCGGCATCGTTAGCGAAATCGTAGTGTGTGACAGCTATGAACGAGCAGAAATACTCACCTTCTCGTTCATCGCTGACATGTCGCTCATTTTCTAAAAATCGCACGTCCTTTTGTTCATCGTACCTGGGGCAGCACACATCGCTCCGTGTGACACCCCGGGAACGATGAACTGCAGCTTACCTGTGGCCGCCGGCAATGCTGAAGGAAGGAGGTGGGCGGGATGTTTACGTCCCGTTCATCTCCGCCCCTCCGCTTATATTGGCCGGCCGCTGTGTGACGTCGCTGTGACACCGATTGTTCTCCCCCTTCAGGAAGTGGATGTTCGCCGCCCACAGCGAGGTCGTTTGGAAGGTAAGTGCGCGTGACAGGGGTTACAGCATTGTGCGACACGGGCAAGAAATTGCCCATGCTGCACAAACGATGGGGGCGGGTGCGATCTTAAGGCTTGTTTTTTGCGTGACGATCTGTACTTTTTAAAGAAACCATGAGTTTTACCATATAGTGTACTGGAAAACAGCAAAAAAATTTCAAGTGTGGAAAAACTGCCAAAAAAGTGCGATTGCACAATAGTTTTTGGGATATTTTATTCACCATGTTCACTATATGATAAAACTGATGTGTGTGATGTCTCAGGTCAGTATGAGTTTGTAGACACCAAACATGTATAGGTTCACTTTTATCTAAGCGGTTAAAAAAAATTCTCAAGCTTGTCCAAAAAAAGGGGCACACGTTTTGCACCATTTTCCGAAACCCGTAGCGTTCTCAATTTTTTGGATTTATGGCTCAGTGATGGCTTATTTTTTGGATTTCAAGCTGACATTTTTAATGGTACAATTTTTGCACAGATGCTACGTTTTGATCGCCTGTTATTGCATTTTGCGCAATATTTGCGGCAAACAAAAAACGTAATTGTTTCATTTGGAATTTTTTGTCGCTACACCATTTACCATCAGAGTAATTGATTTTATATTTTGATAAATCGGGCATTTCTGAATGCGGCGATACCAAATGTGTGTATGTTGCACCCCTGAGGGTCCAGTCACCACAGAGGTACTGCACCGCAGCCAGAGGTGTGATGTCCCATTCCCTGGTAAGGAGAAGCACACAGACCATGTTACACACACACACTCTTAGTACAGCTACACTCCATCAGGCAGTGGTTAGGGCGGGCGAGTTGCACCTTAGGGAGATCACAGTCCCAGAGCCAGTCTGGAGGTGGGGTTAGTTAGTGGGTGGACACTTTAGAATGGAGTGTGGAGAAGGAAAGTGAAACTAAAAAGAACGAGTTAGATGGAGAGCGAAGTAGGAAGCGGAGGGGATAGGTCCTGGGGACTGGAGTTGGAGGAGCTTGTCCTAAGGCCAGGTGGAAAGAAAAGAAAGAAGTATCCTAGAGCCACGGGAAGTGAGAGATCTACCCGTGGGATCGCATCCACAGCCGACTGAATGGTGTGGAGGGATTTAGCTGCAAAGGGGACCGGCCCCTAGACTAGTGGAGAATAATCAGGCTCAGCTAGCAGAACCAGAGGTTGAGGTAACTTCATGTGCCGAAGCCACAACCACACGCAAATCCACTGAAAAGGTGAATACAGAGAGCCAGGGGATTAGGCAGAAGAGCCTCCCAAACAGAGTCTGAGGACACCGGCTCAGGGCACTGTGTGTGAGACACGGGGCAGGAGGGCAAAGCCGACCAGGAAAGGGACACAGAAAGGTGCACTGGTCTTGTGCCTCAGAATTACGTGGGGATCAGCTGGATCCCATCACCCCAGGACTTAGCTCTCCAAGGGCAGCATCTGACCTTCCAGACGTGATAATCTGGAACTGACAACTGTGAGTAAAGAACTTGTGACTGCATCCCGCTGTGTCCTGGAATCATTGCCTGCGCTGCCAGCCCTGCGTTATTCAAACATCCCACTGGCTATTCACTGCCCTACGGTTGCCATGGGGTCCCAGCTCCACCTGTGGGGAGCTGTACCATCTCAGCTGCATCACCATCTGCCCCAGAGGTCCCATCTAAGCAGCGTCAGCCATACTTGGCTGAAGACCACAGGTGGCGTCACGAATCATTATCCCCTGTATATATCCCTTATCTCATCATTTAATTAATGACAGCGCCAGGGTCACGGAGTCGGGCCCTGCCGCCATGACATCCTCCCTAAAGAAGAGAACCGGCCCGGTTCTAAGTGCCCAAAGTCTGTGGTGGGGCGTCATGTATATATTTTATTTTTTTAACCCTTTAACTTTCAATGGGCCGAATGGGGGGTGATTTGAATCTTTAGGTTTTTTCATTTTTTGTTAATTTTTTAAAACTTGTTTTTAACTTTTTTTATTTTACTAGGTACCCTAGGGGACTATAATGATCAGCAGTATGATCTATCTTCCATTTCTCCAGATCATAGCTGCACAGCTGAGATCTGCAAAAAACCTGCTTTACTCTCACACACTGCCCTCTGCCGGCAGTGAGAGAAAGTGACTCATGATAGCTACAGGAATCATCACATGACCCTGTGCTACCATGACAACCACTGGAAGTCACGTGATCACGTCATGGGAGTTCTGATGGGGGTGGGTAAGTTATACTTATGGCAACATGCTGTTACATCTTGCTGTCAGAATTTGGCAGCAAGATGTAAGAGGTTAATAGGCGCGGGTGGAACGCGATTCCACATGTAAGCTGTTGAAATCAGCTGATAAGTGCACGGATCGCTGAGGACTGCCCACAGCAGCCCGTGGGGATTAACCTCACACAATCCATGACGTATCCAGTACGTTATGTGTCGTGAAGAGGTTAAGCCCTCAGGCACTCATTACAGCATTCTGTTATAAGCTTCACAAATAGTTAGGGATATTTGGCTTTTGGGTGAAATTTATGTCAAATGTAAAAAGTTCATGCTACAGTGATATTTCATCATGGAAGTAGCGTTTATAAGTTGAAGTATACAATGGAGATTTCCTCATGTCAAACAATTTATTGAAATAACAGTCAACAACAGTGTTGGATATACTTCCCCCAAAAATGTCAATGTCAATAATTTGTTATGTGGCCTTTAGCATCAATTGCAGCTTGACAACGAAGCCTCATGCTGTTCACAAGTGAGTTATTATCTGCTAAGGCTCTTGAAGTTTATTGAGTTCCTGAGGTACAGAGTTATGAGCCTATACATGGCGACGCCACTGATCCCATAGGTTTTCTATGGGATTCAGGTCTGAATTAAGTGCAGGCCAGTCTCCAGAAGCCATTCCCCAATGATACGACCTCAATGAGCTGGAGCATTGCCATTCATAAAGATGAAATTAGGACCGGATTAATTATGCTTGACTAGACACCTGCCCAATGCTCTTTTTTCCATTTTCTATACAATATCTTTGTTATAGACATAGAACTAATATCCCTAATATACCTATAAATTATTATTACAACAAATATCATGTAGTTCTGTTTCTTCATCAAGGATTTGAATCCCTATTTAAAAAAATACAGATTTGGCTTTACAAAACTTACTATAGGAATAAATTAGCTGAGAAAATTAACTTACAATGGTCATGATGGTAAATGGTAAGCACTCTCTTTCAGGAGACTAATCAGTTTGATATCTGTGTATCTAGCACCACAGTCAACAAAGATCGACTTGATTTGAATCAATCTGATTTTTTATTTCCCCGAAAATAACTAAAATTATATGTTCCTAGTGGCTACTTATCTCCCTCCATTTATAAAAATAACAGCTTTACTTCAGCGAATAGATTTTATCTATATCACCAGCGTTCTCTTTAAAGTTTCATGCACCTGCTACATGGATTCCAAATAAACGTTAGTAATATGTTGTCTTTCTGTCAATTGAGCATATTTGTAGCTAACCACTTGGATTGGCAGGTTTCAAAACATTCCCTAGTATTAATAGCCTTAATGAAGCTCACCCTACATGTTCAAGAACATGAGGAGATCTTGTGCAGTCACGGTCAGAAGAAGATGAAGGTGGGGTGGGGAGGAGAAGCACCAGAATGCGGAAGTAAAAGACGAGGTGGTGGATGTTGAAGTCCCTGACTCAACCTTGGAAGGTGGCATGCAGAACAAGAATGGCAATTTGGACAAGCAATCTGCAGCACCGCAACAGGCATTAAGAGGCACTTTGGTGTTCTGAGGAAGTAGTAGGTGTTTTATTGTTCCCCATAGCACACACGAGGCAAGTTGCCAGGCCAAGGGCTAACCATTCCACAGTCTAGGGCTTTTCTCAAGAAAATGCACCTGATAAAAAAAAATGGTCATTTGAAAACTGTGCCTTTCCAAGTTCAGCAGGGGCATGAACACTACTAGCCTGACCACCACCAGCATGCTCAGTAACATGTCATCAAGGCAGCTGATTAGGCAGGCTAAACTCCTGGATCCACAATCATTTTCTGTGGGTGACACCACTGCCTCATCTCCTGTGCTACGCACTTGCTAATCCCCTTTCCAGAACACAGGCATCTGTCGTTGCACATTTGCAAACACCAGTAGCAACCATGTCCAGTTCTTTGCCCTGTCCCAGCCCAGTGTATAGCTGTCCCTATCACAAGCCTTGAAATACAAGCAAAAATTGTCGGCCACCCACAGGCCCAAACACTAAAGACTTACACGCCTTTTCTATGTGTCTTCCAGGGTGTATTGCCATTCCTCCTTTAAATTTTTGCTAGGCATTGAACTTAATGCATAGGCTTTACCACTGTAGGAGTTCCATTCTTTTAAAAATTGCCAAAAGTTTATTCTGAACTCCTCCTCTATGTGTGTTCTATTGTGTATTACAATCCCTCCTTTACATTTTTGCTTGGCCTTGCACTTAGTGCATTGGCTTTAACATTGTAGGAGTCCCACTCTTTTTAAAATTGTCCAAAAATCTATTTTGAGGCCCTCCTCTAAATGTCTTCTATTGTGTATTGAAATGCCTTCTTTACATTTTTTGCTAGGCCTTGCACTTACTGCATAGGCTTTACTATTGTAGAAATTCCACTCATTTTAAAGTTGTCACAATTTTTTTTCCTGAGGCCCTCCGCTATGTGTCTTCCCTTGTGTATTGCAATCCCTTCTTTCAATGTTTGCTATTCCTTGCATTTAGTGCATTGGCTTTATCACTGTAGGAGTCTCACTTTTCTTAAAATTGGCCAAAAATGTATTGTGAGGCATTCTTCTAAATGTCTTTCATTGTATATTGCAATCCCTTTTTAAATTTTTGCTAGGTCTTATAATAATTGCATAAGCATTACCATTGTAGGAGTACTACTCTTTTTAAGATTATCCAAAAATATATAGTGAGGTCTTCCTTTACATGTCTTCCGTTGTGTATTGCAATCCTTCCTTTAAATTTTTGCTAGGCCTTGCATTTAGTGCATAGCTTTCACTAGTACTGGACTCCCATTCTTTTTAAAATAGTCCAAAAATGTATTCCATAGCCCTCCTCTATGGGTCTTCCATGGTGTAATGCAATCACTCCTTTAAAAAAATACTGAGAAATATGGTGAGAGATTGCTAGACTTTTAAGGCAATGTTCAAACATTGCATTTTGCTGGTTTTTTTTACAGGATTTTTTCATGAGCATTATGCAAATTAAACAATGAAAGAAATGGTAATTTTCAATTTGTGCCATACCAACATCAACAGGGGTATGACCACTACCTTCCTGGCCACCACCAGCATGCTCAGGCATATGTCATCGCAGCACCCGTCTAGGTGGGTCAAATGCATGGGTCTACACTCAGTGTGTGCAGAAGACACCACAAAAAGGTGCTTTACACGTTGCGACATCGTTACCGATATATTGTCGGTGTCACGTCGTTAGTGACGCACATCCGGCGCCGGTAGCGACATCGCAGCGTGTAACACTAATGAGCAACGATCAACGATCGCAAAATCGTTCCAAAATGGTGATCATTGACACGTCGCTCATTTCCTTAATATCGCTGCTGCCACAGGTACGATGTTGTTCGTCGTTCCTGCGGCAGCACACATCGTTATGTGTGACACCGCAGGAACGACAACATATCCTTACCTGCGTCCACCGGCAATGTGGAGGGAAGGAGGTGGGTGGGATGTTACGTCCCGCTCATCTCCGCCCTCCGCTTCTATTGGCCGGCCGCTAAGTGACGCCGCAGTGACGTCGCTATGACGCCGAACGCACCTTCTCCTTGAGGGAGGGATTGTACGGCGGTCACAGCGACGTAGCTAACAAGGTATGTGCATGTGACGCTGCTGTAGCGATAATGTTTGCTACGGCAGTGAACACCAAATGTCGCACGAGCGACGGGGGCGGGTGCTATCACGCTCGACATTGCTAGCTATCGCGAGCAATGTCGCAGTGTGTAAAGCACCCTTAACTCTTCACCTGTGTTATATGCTTACCAATCCCCTGTCAAGGACGCAGGCGTAAATGCCTGCCCCTCACCTGTCTTTGCACATTTGCAAGCCCCATCAGTAACTATGTCTGGTTCTTTTTCCCTACCCCAGGCCTTGGAACACAAGCGGAAATATGCGGCCACCCACCTGCAGGACCAAACACTAAACACTTGCACTTAGTACATAGGCTTTACCATTCTAAAAGTCCCATTCTTTTTAAAATTGTCCCCAAAAAATTTCTGAAATCCTCCTCTACATGTATTCCAGGGGGTATTTCAATCCCTCCTTTAAATAAATGCCTTGAGAGATAGCCCAGCAATAGGGCTATGTTCACACATTGCATTTTTGCTGCATTTTTACTGTGTTTTTTAATGAGTTTTATGCATAGTAAAAGCTGATTTTTACAGTGGTAGCAAAAGTTAGTGTGGCGCCCCTTACCTGGTCAGGCACCACTGAGTACTGCACCCCTGCTGGGTCAGTACAACACAGGTAATCCCAGAGGCTGACTAGGGTGTGAACAAACACGGAACACTTAGTAACCAGAACACACGTACAGCTAGAGGGGACTCCTGAGCAGACTCAGGGAGGGGGCATGACCCTCGCCTCCCAGCTAGTGGTGGGTGGTATCACTGGGAATAAGGGAGTTGTGCAGAGGCAGCCAAAGGAGAAGGAAGTGGAGGAGTCACGTCTGGAGGGCAGTGCAGTGGAGCAGGGCACTTCCAGACGCTGCACCGTTCGTGGCTGCTGGCGAGGGAGAAGGGCTACTGTTCAGTGCTGCCTGAAATCCACCTGGTGCAGAGGTGGCTGAGTAAGGGGACTGTCAGTAAACCCAGCCCGCACGGGGTACAGGTCCCCAGAGCAAGGGCCCATTCAGTTGGCCTGCCCAACCTACCGGTGAGGGCCTTTTATGTGCCTCACCAACCTACACAGAGTCCGCAGCTACAGCAGCAATGAGGGGGCCCATAGGTGACAGAAGGCACGCAGCCAGAATTACTTGGTCCACGCTGCCCGCAAATGGGCCAGAAAGGGGAGAACAGCGTATGCGACTTCCCTGGGTGATCCCAGCAAGACGTCAAGTCGGGGTCACCTCAAAACAAAAAGGGCTAGGAAGGCGAGTCAGCAGTCACCCCTACATCAGCCAAAGGGATACCTGGTTCCTCCTGGTTCACCATAGCATCGCTCGGGTTAACTCACCTCTGCCACCTGAAAGTGAGTAAAAACCCTGAAAGACATTGCTGTTTGGTGTGTGACTTCTTCTGGGACCTGTGGTACTACACATCTACATTGGGCCCTGGGGCCAGCCTCCCTCTCGGGAGGCTACAACATCTGACTGCATCTAACATCAGCCCCAGGCGTCCCCTAAACTGCAGTGGCGGTCACCCCCTGACCGCAAATACCGAGAGTGGCGTCACGAATCCCCCATTGAAGTTAACCTACCAGTGACCAGAAGATTACCAAGCCCGTGGAGACCCTGCGGCGACCGGTACCTGAAGGTAATGCGGGGCTCCACATTAGTATTTTTTCCTCTAATATGGCACTTACTGTCGTTGCATGTTTTTTTGTTTTTTTTTGCGTTCCTCTGGATCAACATGTTAGGGGTACTTTGCACACTACAACATCACAGCTGCGATGTCGGTGGGGTCAAATCGAAAGTGACGCACATCCGGCGTCGCTGTTGATATCAGAGTGTGTAAATAATTTTTGATACGATTAATGAGCGTAAAAGCGTCAAAATCGTATCATCGGTGTATCGTCGGTCATTTCCATAATTTCGGAAGGACCGATGTTACGATGTAGTTCCTCGCTCCTGCGGCAGCACACATCGCTATGTGTGAACCTGCAGGAGCGAGGAACATCTCCTACCTTCGTCCTGCGGCTAACCCCGGCTATGCGGAAGGAAGGAGGTGGGCGGGATGTTTACATCCCGCTCATCTCCGCCCCTCCGCTTCTATTGGCTGCCTGCCGTGTGACGTCGCTGTGACGCCGCACAACCCGCCCCCTTAGTAAGGAGGCGGTTCGCCGGCCAGAGCGACATCGCAGGGCAGGTAAGTCCGTGTGAAGCTGCCGTAGCGATAATGTTTGCTACGGCAGCTATAACACAATATCGTATGTGCGACGGGGGCGGGGACTATCATGCTCGGCATCGCAAGCATCGGCTTGCGATATCGTAGTGTGCACAGTACCCCTTAGGTTAAGACATAGGTTGAATTTGATGGACTTAAGTCTACCTTCAGACTTATATAAAGTGAAAGCTGCACAGCAAATTCAGAAAAATATGAATAAGCATAACTGCTCTATAATACTGTACATAAAAAAAATAAAAAAAACAAATTAGCCATATGAAAAATTGAAACAAATTTCAAAATGTGACATTGCATGACTACTGAGGATTATCTGAAAAAAAAAGATATTTAGCTAATGTATTGATCAATTTATTACTGCCCGATACCACTTCACGGTAAGCTCTCCCTAACCAAATGTTACCTCTATGTGCGATTAAAACCTGCTTGTGTACATGGGTACCTAACCAAATGTTACCTCTATGTGTGGTTGAAACCTGTAAGTAGCTCAGTTCTTTTAGGCGTTTGTAGTTTTGTTCACCTCTGCTTCTGGCATTTTAAGAGTTAATGCCTCTTGGAGCAGTGGCTGGCTTCTCAGTCAACCAGGTTTGCTAATCATCAATTCCAGCTGGTCTCCTAATTAAGTCTGGGGAGTTTTCTGTAGGATTAAAAAAGATAGTTTCTGCTGGCAGTTGCGAAATCTTAGCGTCTGTGGCATTCCTTTATTTGGTGACCACTTATTCGTTGTCTGCTCTGTTTGAGAGATCCCTCGTGTGAATTACGCCTACCCCTTTTAGTTTATTCCCTCTGGTGTTGTTTTGTCTCTCCTCTGTGGTTATTTGCGGTGTGAGTGTGTTTCAGTTTTATCCCCTCCTCTGTGTCTTTGGGAGATTATTACTTTACCCCTTTTGGTTTATTCTCTCTGGTGTCTCTCCTCTGTGGTTATTTGCGGTGTGAGTGTGTTTCTGTGTCTTTAGGAGGATATTACTTTGTGTCCTGCCCATCCTAGGGTTGATAGTTCAGGGAGAGGTATTAGGACAGGTCTGGACAGGAGACAGGGCCAGGGTGATGACCTGGACCTCCCTACCATCAAGAGTACCTCCAGGGTCAGTTGCACAGAGCCCACAGTCTTAGGGCCAGCTTAGCACCCCTTGACACTAAGTGAATTGAACAGGTGAGTACTTGGTCTTTTATTATTTTCCCATTACAGAAATCTTATTCAATTGCAGAAAACCCCTTAGGCATAAAGTTTTATTTTCTGTAGAAAATGATAATTTTATAACATTTTCGTGCTTTGAAAATGGCCTACCCAGACTATTGTTACATTAATGAATTATTGGGAATCTGGGCTCAATCAAATTACAATCTTAAAATGTAAGGACCATTGTATTTTTTCACGACCTTTAATATCCCTATATGCATCTTCTTAGATCTGTATTCACTATATACACCATATAATATAGTCTTCGATAACAGGTTTTGAATAATGTCTCAGATTCTGTTCTTAAGTGGTTTAGGATGAAATAATATTTGATAGAAAATGTAGTTATAGAACCTCTCTGCTGATTCCTTTTTTCCCTAACGCTTTCAATTTGTCTGACAGAAAAAAAAAAGAAAAAGAAACATCTAAGAAGAGTTTTTCCCATTCATTGTATGGCCTATATATTTAAACAAAAATGTCAAAGTTCAGCCAGGTTACTGAAACGTATTTCGTCAGGTAATAAAAACAGACACGGTTTTGTAGAGAGGCTCAAGAAAGAAAGACAGGCAGGCACGGAAGTAATAGAGCATGAAAGGAGAGCTGGGAGACACACACTGTAGATTAGAGGATTACTAGTCTCTCACAAAGCTTGTAAAGAGGCCTTGCTGACTGCTCTTATCAGTAGCCGTATTTAACTGCCTGTTATAGGGTCCATCTCTTTGTTATCCAGCATTGGAAAGAGGGTTATCGAAATGATAGTGCCTCCATGGATTATAAATAATGAACTTGCCAAGATGGGGTTTAATGTAATTCAGACAGACAGAGAAAGGACCGAATACAGAGACATCTGGCGTCTTCATCTTGTCACACGTAACTTCACATCCACATCTACAGGTTTAACACGCAGGAAATAATTTTGTTCTATTTGTGAGCGATGAAGAAATGAGGTGTTTGACTTCTATTCCCTGGAGTCTACCTGGAACAACAATTAAATTATTACCATATAAAATGCCTAAATGTTTGCAGTCATTGGAGGAAATGTGTGCTTATATTAAAATCAGTCAGCAATTTGGATCAATTTGACAAACAACAACACCTCTTCAGTAAATAAAATGACTTGCACATTTGCAATTTAATTATATTCAGTCCTCTTTTCTTTTGAGGTTAATGTTTTTTTTCTATTTAGCATTTACAGAAGGCCTTTTACCAGTTTGAGCATGTTAAACTGGCCACATCATGGAATAATGGCTGCAGAGATGAGTAAAACATAGTTTTATATTTTTTTTTATTTTTCCTCTCTGTTGTGGTGATATTAGCTTGCAAAGTATAGGTTAAAATTCAAGTTATAACTCAACTGTTACCAAAGATTTTTCTCTGGGGGCGTGTACTTTTTCCCCTTCATGAGGTTAACCAATCATAGGCAGGCAGCATCATGCAGGGGACCAAGAGAACACATCCTCCTCACCTCAGTGATCTGTGCACCTACTGTGTAGACATACAGCAGAGCTGAAATATGTACTGTGTAACAGAGATGAGCAGACCTATGGAAGTTTGATTCAGCGGGTTCAGCTGGACTGTTGATAAAGTTCGGTTTGGAACCCAGAATTGACTTGAACTCCAATATAAGTCACTAATTGGGGAGTTCGGGTCTCCGTCCACATGCAGCCAGCTATTAAGAAATAACTTCCGGGGGTGGGTGGGCAGAGTGTTTCCATTTTTTTTGTTTGTGCACACTAGATCTGATCATGCTGTTGTCACCCTGAGTGCGAGCCATTGAAACACTTCAAGAAGCACGCATCAAGCTGAGCCCCAAGCGTACCCGAGCACAGCAATGCTTGCACAAGTGGTTTGCCTACTTAAAGTACCCACAGTCTCAATCCAAACTCTGCTTTTTTGTAAAGTCTTTGTTTGATATAATCACCAAACGCCGAACCTGCTCATCTCTAATTACAAATACTTCCTGATCTCATATCACAGTGATGTCAGCTCTGACCTTCCCCCCACACTGACTGCCATGAGACGAGCTCTAGAACGGTTTGTATTGACACATAACTCAGCTCTACTCTACATTTACACAGTAGCTGGCAAAGATCAGTGAGAAGCACAGGGTGTGTTTCTTTCTCTTCGGCATGATGCTGTTTGTTTATGATTGATCAGCTTAACTGTAAGGAAGAAGTACATGCCCCAGAAAAAAATTTCTAGTAACACCCAACTCTGCCAAACTGGGAGCTGGTATTCTTAGGCTGGAGATACCCATGCTTATTGGGCCACCTCTAACTAAAAATAGCAGCCTGCAGCTGCCAAGGATTGTCGCATCCATTAGATGTGACAATCCCGACTCTTTAACCGGCTGTTCCCAATTGCCCTGGTGCAGTTGGAATCGGGGTAATACGGGGTTAATAACAGCTCACAGCTGCCACTAAGCCCTAGATTAGTAATGGGAGGCATCTATGAGGCCCCCCATTACTAATCTGTAAGTGAAAAGAAATAAACACAAACACTGAAAATTCCTTTATTTTAAATAAAAGACAAAAAGCATCCCCTTTCATGACTTCATTAATCTCAAAATACCCAAGTCCAACGTAATCCGCACAAGGTCCCACGATTCCAGCTGTGCTACATGTGAATTCACATCGAGTGGCCATAGAACATGACTAAATATTGGAAAAATCCAGCATCCGTTAGATATAATAAAATTTAAATTTTAATGAAAAAGTTAAAAACATGAAAATGATTCATGGAAGCATGTGTAGACATTCAGGTCTACGCGTTTTAAGCAAATGGACTGCTCTTAATCATGATTACATTTTATTATATTTGATGGATGCTGGATTTTTCCCACTATTTTTCTTCATGTGAACACCTGAATGCCGGCTCAGGTTTCCGAGCACCGCACCCATATGCCTGCGGTCTGGTGAGCTGTTACTTTCTCTTCAAAGAACATGACTGCCCACTGTGAGATTCAGGCAGAGACTGTGTGAGACGAACAATCATGGGTGATGTCACCCAGGTGATTTGCGGTGATTTTTTGTGGACTACTGAAGGTTGAATGCATGCTTGGTCTTAGATTTCTACCCTTTATCAAGGATAGAAGAATCCCTGTATGCCTTAGGAAAAGCTAGATATTCTCTTCCCATGACTTAGCCAGCAGCTACTGACAGGTTAACAGAAAAAAGACAGAACACTGGGCACTATTCAGTCCTACTGACTGGTTAGTGTGCCTGAGCAAGAACGGTCACAGGCGGCTTTTATTCTTCCTATTTTTCCTATGTGGTTGTTTGAGTTAATTTGGATACCGTTAAGGTTAATCAATGCCCCATGGACGTTTCAGCATCTGATGGAAAAGTGTCTTGGAGACTTGATCTTTGAGTTAACCCCAATATAAACTTTGATGATATCATAATCTATTCCAATACATTCAAGGAACATTATACCATACTTGGTCAGGTGCTGGATCAACTTCAGAAGCACAGAATGACGATAAAACCCTCAAAACGCCATCTGTTCTATAAATAAATTGAGTACCTGGGACATACCATCTGTGGTGAAGGTTTATACTGGACTAAGGAGAAAGTGTCTGCTATGCAAAAGTGGCCCACACCTAATTACAACATTGAAGCAGCTAATAGCCTTCATGTTTTGTCCAGATACTATGGAAGGCTCATCAATTACTTAAAGAAGACTGTGGCACCATTGCATGAGCTATTACGGAGGACAACAGTGGTGGCTAAGACAGGAAGAGGCCTTCCCGGCCCTGAAGCTTGCACTGACAAATGCTTCCATTTTAGCATACGCTGACTTCTCTCAACCCTTTATACTACATACAGATGGAAATCTCTATGGTCTGGGAGTGGTAAGGGTGACTCTAGGCCAGACACCCAGCAGAGAAGAAAGTGGAACTGTCGATCAGTGCCTTGCAGATAACAGTTCAGTGGGAATGACTCTGCATAAAGAATTGCCTACTATAATGGTGGATACTGTTGCCCAGATAATTTGGAACCACCTGGCAATTTGTGATGCCAAAAGAGTTGACATCAAGCTTGGCGAAAGAGACTCACCAACTAGGAGCGCACTTTTAGACAGAAATTACCTTTTAGTGGTTGCAGCATCTTGTGCATTGGCCTCAACTAAGCCAGATGGGGTAAAAAGCCTGTTGAAGGTGGCAGAAGTGGGAGCTGACCATGCCTCCAGAACAGAGGGCTCCCACTCAAATGATATGTATGTCTGGACCTCTGGAAGTGTTAATTGTCGACTACCTCATGATTGGGTCATCTCAAAATGGTTACGAATACTGCTTGCTAATAACGTATCACTTCACTAAGTTTGCAGTTGTGACCCCGACCAGTGACTAGATAGTCAAGTCAGCAGCCTGGGCTATCTGCCGAGACTTCGTCCATGTATACATATGACGTAATAGGATGCACTCTGACTAGGGAGCCTTCTTCCAAGGGAAAGTCATGGAGGAATTAAATTGACTCTATGGCATTGAGAAGTCTCGAATGACACCTTATCATCGTCAGTGGAATGGAGCCTGCGAACGCTTCAAAAGAATGCTGTTTCATACGTTAAGAACACTGAAAAATAATTGGAAGATGAGGTAGCCCAAATTTGACCCAGAGGTGGTATGGGTGTTCAATAATTGAATCCATGTCACCATCAGGTGCACGACATACATGCAGTTGTTTAGCTGGAGCCATTGTGAGATCACCAAACTGAAGCTCAACCCAAAGGAGGATTGCTGTAAGAGCAATGTGAACACTTGAGTGCAAAGAACATCAGTATCGGACACTGAGATGGCTTGTGGAAGAATAATTTCAGTAGTTGGATCAACCAGATGTAACCCCAGTACAAGAAGCACCCCTACACCTAGGAGATCAGGTGCTAGTCTGTGTTAAATGTCCAAAAGGCAAATTGTATTATTGGTTGAAGGGAACTTCTCACCAAATAAGAAGAAGAGTTCATCATGAGAGCCTGGTGTCTGAGGTCCGATCTGAAGGGGAGGAAGGAATACTTGATGGAATATGACACTGCAATATGCTTCACCGATGCATATCTGAAGAAGAACAACAGAAGATCAAACCCAGAAAAGAACAGTGGAATGTTGCGCCAAAGGGGTCTGTTGATGATGAGGGCGAATGATTTGAGATACCCACAGTACCGAGTGAAGTGGCACTCACACTCCAGGCTGAACCAGAGAATGTGCCTGAAGCTGAACCTGGCATGAAACACCTGAGGTCCCAAGTATTTTTGTTGAGACACCTCGAGGTCTTTGTAAAACAGAGCACATAAATACTTGGTTTCACATCTTCGAGGTATGCACAGAATGAACTCTTATGGCAGTGTATCATACAGAAAGCTCAAGCATGTGCTCAATTACTGGCAATTCTGGGCCCTCCTCCGAAGAACAGTAAGGTGCATAAAGACTCTTCTTATCAGAGTAATGGTGAATTAAAAGAAAGGAGGAATGCAAGAGGGTCATGAATGAAAGATGCACTCAGTTAACATCTTAAAATATCTGCAAGTGATTTTCCTCATCTTCTGGTTGAAAAGGGGAAGCCATAACTAAAGAATAGAGTTTGCATTTCCTCAAGGGAAGACTTAAGAAAATATGCCGGGTCATGTGACAATTGTGGCACAGATGTAATAAAAATAAGCCCAAGATGGCCAAAGAGTGGAGGAGATGGCACTATGACTTGAAATGAAACAGACATCTGAGAATCGGAGCAAGCCTATAGCCACCATTGCCGCAGAGGTACTCATAAAAGTTTTGACTGCAGAGAAGACCTGAGTTATACCGGCTGCAAAAAGAACTCGAAGACTGAATACCAAAAATATGTACTGACTACAGGAGGAACTTGAAGACCGAATACTGAATACTGATTATAGAAGGAACCTGAAGACCGAAGACTGAACACGCAACCTCTTTTCCAGAAGTAGATCCAAGTGAACTGGGCAGTTGCTTCCCGTGCAGACTTACGGTAGTCAGTGAGGAGAGTTACCCACTAAAATTAGACTTGTGGCTTAGGAGATTGTTCTATAACCCCGTTAGAGCCTGTGTGTTGATAGATTCAATTATTTAGAAAAGCAGGATTGTGGCAAAAGCTGAGATGACACTGATGTTTCTTGGACAGAGGGACTGGGACAAAGTTAACCTTAGTAATAGTAGTTATTTAGAGTTATAGGAAACCAATACCACAAATTTCACACAAGAGTCTATTATACCAATACATCAATTCTATTAAATAGATATTTAAAACATACAGAATTTAATAATTAAAAATATATAGTCAAATACTTAGCAGAAAATCGGATTGTCTGATAAATATTTGACTATATATTTTTAATTATTAAATTCTGTATGTTTTAAAAATGTTATAAAATTGATTGTATTGGTATATTATGCTCTTGTGTGAAATTTGTGGTTTTGATCTTATGTTGAGTTGCAATAGTGTATATAATAATTGATGGGAGCTTCTTTGCATTTACTTATAGGAAACCGAGTATACAAATATTGCATTTATACCTTGTATGTTTCTCTCTGTGAATTAATCTTTTTTTGTTTTTGTAATCATTTTTGCTGTTCTTGGATCGTCCCTTACCAACACTGTTTCTTTTTTGTGCAAAATAAATTTCAATTATTGAGTCACCACTGAGTCGACTTTACTATGCCGTTGCATTCTCATTAACTGTTTACACATGCTTTCCTTCATGAAAACTTATTTCAAGGTTGCGCTAACCTTTTTAGCTTCTCATGAACCTTCATTTGTGCTAAAAGCTTCTTCATTTTTCATTTGTACATCAAGCAGCTATGCTCTAATGAGAAATGATGGAATCACGGAAAAGAAAGAGGTTCAATGATAATATTGAGCTAAAAGTAACCAAATTTTCACATTTATGACAGATGATTAGTGATGAGCGAGTACTAAAAAGCTCGGGTGCTCGAAGCTCGGGCCGAGCCTCCCAAGATACTCGTGTACTCGGCCCGAGCACCGAGCCCAATGTTATCCTATGGGAGACCCGAGTATTTTTGTGAAATGACCCCCCGGCAGCATGGAGAAACCCTAAAAATGTCACAAAAGTCTCAGAAGAGTGCTCAAATGACATGGCATCAGCATGGGGAAGACCCCTTGAAGCATTTATCACTCAAAAGTCACAGATGTGAACAATTTTGTCCGAGTTTTACGCCATTTTTACGGACTCACCAGAAAACCTTCCAAAATGACACCAAAATGAATTTTCATGGCGGAAATGTTAAGGGCACATACCCAATAGTGAGATAGAGCTGGTGTATGTTACTTTTTGAGATTAATACATGAAAGATTTTACATGAAAACCTTGTGTGGCACTCCGATGTCCAAAACGCACGTTTTGTGCTTTTTACTAGCGATGTCGGTCATTTTTTTTTTTTTATTCTATCTCCCTCAGTCCGTCGGTCTGTCTCTCTCTGTCTTGTCTGTCCCCCTCTCACAGTCTGTCGGTCAGTTCCCCCCCCTCTCTCTTACTTACCGTTCCCCGATCACTGCCGCGGCGCTGCACAGCTGTTCAAACTCCGGTGGCTTTTCCTCTTTTGAAAAAGCCGGCCGCTCATTAATCAATCTCCTATTCCCTGCTGTCCTGCTTTTCGGCGCCTATGATTGGTTGCAGTGAGACACGCTCCCACACTGAGTGACAGCTGTCTCACTGCAACCAATCACAGCAGCCGGTGTGTGTATACTGTGCAGTGAAATAAATAATTAAATAATTAAAAAAAACGGCATGCGGTCCCCCCAATTTTAATACCAGCCAGATAAAGCCATACGGCTGAAGGCTGGTATTCTCAGGATGGGGAGCTCCACGTTATGGGGAGCCCCCCACCCTAACAATATCAGTCAGCAGCCGCCCAGAATTGCCGCATACATTAGATGCGACAGTTCTGGGGCTGTACCCGGCTCTTCCCGATTTACCCTGGTGCGTTGGCAAATCGGGGTAATAAGGAGTTAATGGCAGCCCATAGCTGCCACTAAATCCTAGATTAATCATGTCAGGCGTCTCCCCGAGATTCCTTCCATGATTAATCTGTAAATTACAGTTAAAAAACACACACACCCGAAAAATCCTTTATTAGAAATAAAAAACACTAACAAAGTCCCTCATTACCAATTTATTAACCCCGACAAACCCTCCATGTCCGGCGTACTCCACAGTCCTCCAGCGTCGCGTCCAGCTCTGCTGCATGGAAGTGACAGGAGCTGCAGAAGACACCGCCGCTCCGGTCACCTCCACGCAGCTAATGAGATGAGTATAGCGATCAGCTGAGCTGTCACTGAGGTTACCTGGATCCAGCGGTGGATGCAGCGGTGGCCGCGGGTAACCTCAGTGACAGCTCAGCTGATCGCGCTACTCACCGCCGCTCCAGTCAGCTCCATGCACCAACTGAGGTGAGTAGAGCGATCAGCTGCTGTCACTGAGGTTAATCGCGGCACCGCTGGATCCAGCGGTGGCCGGGAGTTACCTGACTGACAGCAGCTGATCGCGCTATTCCCTTCATTAGCTGCGTGGAGGTGACCGGCGGCTTTTACTATTTTGAAAAAGCCGGCCGCTCATTAAACAATCTCCTATTCCCTGCTTTCCCCGCCCACCGGTGCCTATGATTGGTTGCAGTGAGACACGCCCCCACGCTGAGTGACAGGTGTCACACTGCACCCAATCACAGCAGCCGGTGGGCGTGTCTATACTGTGCAGTAAAATAAATTAATAAATAATTAAAAAAAAACGGCGTGCGGTCCCCCCCATTTTAATGCCAGCCAGATAAAGCCATACGGCTGAAGGCTGGTATTCTCAGGATGGGGAGCTCCACGTTATGGGGAGCCCCCCAGCCTAACAATATCAGTCAGCAGCCGCCCAGAATTGCCGCATACATTATATGCGACAGTTCTGGGGCTGTACCCGGCTCTTCCCGATTTGCCCTGGTGCTTTGGCAAATCGGGGTAATAAGGAGTTAATGGCAGCCCATAGCTGCCACTAAATCCTAGATTAATCATGTCAGGCGTCTATGAGACACCCTCCATGATTAATCTGTAAGTTACAGTAAATAAACACACACACCCGAAAAATCCTTTATTAGAAATAAAAAACACACACACATTCCCTGGTTCACCACTTTAATCAGCCCCAAAAAGCCCTCCATGTCCGGCGTCATCCAGGATGTTCCAGCGTCGCATCCTGCGCTGCTGCATGGAAGTGACAGGAGCTGCAGAAGACACCGCCGCTCCGGTCACCTCCACGCAGCTAATGAAGACAGCCGGCGATCAGCTGAGCTGTCACTGAGGTTACCCGCCGTCACTGGATCCAGTGACAGCGGGTAACCTCAGTGACAGCTCAGCTGATCGCACGGCTGTCTTCATTAGCTGCGTGGAGGTGACCGGAGCGGCGGTGTCTTCTGCAGCTCCTGTCACTTCCATGCAGCAGAGCTGGACGCGACGCCGGAGTCCGTGGAGTACGCCGGACATGGAGGGTTTGTCGGGGTTAATAAATTGGTAATGAGGGACTTTGTTAGTGTTTTTTATTTCTAATAAAGGATTTTTCGGGTGTGTGTGTTTTTTAACTGTAATTTACAGATTAATCATGGAAGGAATCTCGGGGAGACGCCTGACATGATTAATCTAGGATTTAGTGGCAGCTATGGGCTGCCATTAACTCCTTATTACCCCGATTTGCCAACGCACCAGGGTAAATCGGGAAGAGCCGGGTACAGTCCCAGAACTGTCGCATATAATGTATGCGGCAATTCTGGGCAGCTGTTGGCTGATATTGTTAGGGTGGGGGGCTCCCCATAACGTGGAGCTCCCTATCCTGAGAATACCAGCCTTCAGCCGTATGGCTTTATCTGGCTGGTTTTAAAAATGGGGGGAACCGCACGCCGTTTTTTTAAATTATTTAATAAATAATTAAAATTAATAATTAAAATTAATAAATAATTAAAAAAAACGGCGTGCGGTTCCCCCCATTTTTAAAACCAGCCAGATAAAGCCATACGGCTGAAGGCTGGTATTCTCAGGATGGGGAGCTCCACGTTATGGGGAGCCCCCCACCCTAACAATATCAGCCAACAGCCGCCCAGAATTGCCGCATACATTATATGCGACAGTTCTGGGACTGTACCCGGCTCTTCCCGATTTGCCCTGGTGCGTTGGCAAATCGGGGTAATAAGGAGTTATTGGCAGCCCATAGCTGCCAATAAGTCCTAGATTAATCATGTCAGGCGTCTATGAGACACCCTCCATGATTAATCTGTAAGTTACAGTAAATAAACACACACACACCAGAAAAAATCCTTTATTAGAAATAAAAACACACACATATACCCTGGTTCACCACTTTAATCAGCCCGAAAAAGCCCTCCATGTCCGGCGTAATCCAGGATGATCCAGCGTCGCATCCAGCGCTGCTGCATGGAGGTGACCGGAGCTGCAGCAGACACCGCCGCTCCGGTCACCTCCACACAGCAAATGAACACAGCCGCGCGATCAGCTGCTGTCACTGAGGTTACCCGCGGCCACCGGTGGATGCAGCGGTGACAGCGGGTAACCTCAGTGACAGCAGCTGATCGCGCGGCTGTGTTCATTTGCTGTGTGGAGGTGACCGGAGCGGCGGTGTCTGCTGCAGCTCCGGTCACCTCCATGCAGCAGCGCTGGATGCGACGCTGGATCATCCTGGATTACGCCGGACAAGGAGGGCTTTTTCGGGCTGATTAAAGTGGTGAACCAGGGTATATGTGTGTGTTTTTTATTTCTAATAAAGGATTTTTTCTGGTGTGTGTGTTTATTTACTGTAACTTACAGATTAATCATGGAGGGTGTCTCATAGACGCATGACATGATTAATCTAGGACTTATTGGCAGCTATGGGCTTCCAATAAGTCCTTATTACCCCGATTTGCCAACGCACCAGGGCAAATCGGGAAGAGCTGGGTACAGCCCCAGAACTGTCGCATATAATGTATGCGGCAATTCTGGCCAGCTGCTGACTGATATTGTTAGGGTGGGGGGCTCCCCATAACGTGGGGCTCCCCATCCTGAGAATACCAGCCTTCAGCTGTATGGCTTTATCTGGCTGGTATTAAAATTGGGGGGAACCGCACGCCGTTTTTTTAATTATTTATTTATTTATTTTACTGCACAGTATAGACACGCCCACCGGCTGCTGTGATTGGGTGCAGTGTGACACCTGTCACTCAGCGTGGGGGCGTGTCTCACTGCAACCAATCATAGGCGCCTGTGGGCGTGGAAAGCAGGGAATATGAGATGGCTGTGTACAGAGCACAGCGCGCCGGCCGGTATAAAGGCTCGGTCACGCTGTGCAGGCCGGCCAATCACTGCAATTCCACAACTAACAGGGCTGTGGCATTGCAGTGGTCTGCCAGCCAATCCCTGCATGAGGGCTGGCTCTCAAAAGAGCGCCAACATGCAGGGATGAAGACCACGAGTAAAGCACGAGTATTGCAAAATTACTCGGTACCCGCCAAGCAGCCCGAGTACAGTGATACTCGTGCGAGTACCGAGTAGTTACAAGCATGCTCGCTCATCACTACAGATGATATACACTTTAGTAATTCGAAGATCAACTTTGCAAAAATATATGGTTATTAAGATTATGGTTTGTATACTGTGAATATTGTTATCATTTCTCATTACTGTAAATATAGCACAACACACAAATCCATTTTTAATTCCAAATTATATGTTTATTCACATGTTGTTGTGTAACTATGAGGTCTTCAGAGGGTTAAAGTTACACCTTGACCCTAATACTGGAAGGGGCTCAATGTCTTCACACTGCATAAGAGGACATCAAAATTGAAAATGAGGTTTATAGATGTGTAATGATTCTTCGTCATAATGGCACTTATAATTCCAACTGACATAAGTTAAACAAGACCCACTGGTCAATATTAGTACCCTTTGCAAGTCATTGTATGTATGACCAAGATGTAAATAGAATTATAGCACACAAAGACCCCAGGGTGAGCACAGTCCACAAAAATTGCTATAAGAAAAAGGAGAACCACAGGTGGATTTTTTTTGTGTGCAATGCAAAAATGCTTTTATTTGTTCTTTTTATCAAAATGATGATATAAAATTGAAAAAGTGCTTTTGCAAAGATAAAGTGACAGATGCGCCTGACTGAGACTTTTATATATATATATATATATATATATATATATATATATATATATATATATATATATATATATATATATATATATATATATTTATATATATATTTATATACAAATCACACTTAGTACAAGTGTACTCAAGGTAAACACATAGCAGCCGGTGGTAAGGAAAAAGGCATTATCAGTAGTAAAGTGCCAAGTGACATATCAAGTATACCTATTCCAAAAAAGTGCATAAAAAAAAAGCTTGCCAGGGGCTTACCACAAGCTAGGAAAGGGGCCCAGTCACGCCAATAGACACCACTGACCAAACGCATGTTTCGCAGGAACATTGTCCGCTGACACACTTCCAAGATGAAGCGGCGGTCTGCCTGCGAAATGTGCGTCGGGTTAGTGGGATCTATTGCTGTGTCTGAGTTCCTCTCCTAGCTTGTGGTAAGCCCCTGCCAGTTTCATTATGCATCTTTTTTGAAATAGGTATACTTAATATCTCACTCGGCACTTTGCTATTGATAATGCCTTTTCACCTTACCACCAGGTGCTATATATTATATAGTATACTTGTACTAATTGTGATTTGTATATATGTAAGTCTCAGGCATGAGCATCTGTCACTTTATCTTTGCACGAGCACGTTTTCAATATTATGTCATTATATTGTTAAAAAAAGCAAATAAAAGTATTTTTGCATTGCACACACAAAATAAAATCACCTTTGGTTCTCCTTGTTCTTACAACTGACATAAATGTATAAAAGGCATTAAATTGATAGAGGGTTAATCCTGGTGTATAATTTAACATGAGAACATAGGAGCTATTTAAAAAATTATTCAGTGTAAATATATCTAATATGTCATATATATTTTTCTAAACAACACTACAATCTTTTCTTTTAATTATCTATATTTTAGGATTCCTTTTATAGGAGTTAGATGATATAGTTTGAAATCATAAATAGAATGTGGTTTTAAAATGTTCTTTATAATTATATTTAATGAAATAAAGTATAAAAGAACACCAACAACATTGTCAGCAAAAGCCACATTAACCTGTCCATGGGTAGGAAGAGGTGAATCAAGTTAGTCCCTCACCTGTCTGTCAGAAATTCTAAATTTGTTTTGCAATAACTTGAAAATTCATAAGTTTAAAAAACTAGAAATTTTGTTGAGTGTATTCAACAGTTTTTTAAACTCATGAATTTGAAATCTACTAAGAAATCCACTTTTCATAAATCTTAAACACTTTCACTGAATATAAGTGAAGCAAAAGTGCAATATTGAAATTAAAGGAAACCAATCCCCAGGATTTTCGTATATAACCTAAAGCCAGTGCTATTCTGACACTATCAGGCTGATTCTATACATACCTGTAGTGGTCACCTCGGATGTTTAGGTTTTGAAACACAAGCAAGTAAAGTTTGTAAAATCAGCAGCTTCTTGAGTGACAGCAGCTGAGGATCAGATAATATCTGGTGGTATTCATAGTTATCCCATCCACCTGTTAGAATTAGCATAAGTAGTATATAATCAATTTAATTTTTCACTAGCAAGACCTGTGTGAGGTCATACCCATGTAACCAGAAGGGGCAGGGCCTCAGCCAACAAAGTTAATACCAGAAAACAACATTTTTCTTTTGGATGAGGCCCCGCCCCTTCTGATCACATGGGTATGACCTCACACAGGTCCTGCTAGTGAAAAATAAACTGATTGTATAATGCTTATGCTAATTCTAAAAGGGAGAGGGGATAGCTATTATCTGATCCTCAGCTGCTGCAACTCAAGGAGCTGATGATTTGACTTTCTTGGATTTCAAAACCTAAACATCCGAGCTGACCACTAAAGGTATGTAGAGAATCAGCCTGGTAGTGCCAGTATAGCACTGTTTTTTGGTTATATACAAAAACCCTGGTGATTGGGTCCCTTTTAAAGTTCACCCTTTTGTTACCAGCGTAAAAAAATAACTTGTAGATGGTAGAATTAAAATTCCCTTTTGTGTATTGTACTTGTGCCATTTTAACAACTTATGTAAAATTTGAACATTCCTTGAGAAGTACAGTACAGACCAAAAGTTTGGACACACCTTCTCATTCAAAGAGTTTTCTTTATTTTCATGACTCTGAAAATTGTAGATTCACATTGAAGGCATCAAAACTAACACATGTGGAATGGAATACTTAACAAAAAAGTCTGAAACAACTGAAAATATGTCTTATATTCTAGGTTCTTCAAAGTAGCCACCTTTTGCTTTGATTACTTCTTTGCACACTCTTGGCATTCTCTTGATGAGCTTTAAGAGGTAGTCACCGGAAATGGTCTTCCAACAGTCTTGAAGGAGTTCCCACAGATGCTTAGCACTTGTTGGCCGTTTTGTTTTCACTCTGCGGTCCATCTCACCCCAAACCATCTCGATTGGGTTCAGGTCTGGTGACTGTGGAGGCCAGGTCATCTGGTGTACCACTCTATCACTCTCCTTCTTAGTCAAATAGCCCTTACACAGCCTGTAGGTGTGTTTGGGGTCATTGTCCTGTTGAAAAAGAAATGATGGTCCAACTAAACACAAACCGGATGGAATAGCATACTGCTGCAAGATGCTGTGGTAGCCATGCTGGTTCAGTATGCCTTCAATTTTGAATAAATCCCCAACAGTGTCACTAGAAAAGAGCCCCCACACCATCACACCTCCTCCTCCATGCTTCACGGTGGGAACCAGGCATGTAGAGTCCATCCGTTCACCTTTTCTGCGTCGCACAAAGACACAGTGGTTGGATCCAAAGATCTCAAATTTGGACTCATCAGACCAAAGCACAGATTTCCACTGGTCTAATGTCCATTTCTTGTGTTCTTTAGCCCAAACAAGTCTCTTCTGCTTGTTGCCTATCCTTAGCAATGGTTTCCTAGCAGCTATTTTACCATGAAGGCCTGCTGCACAAAGTCTCCTCTTAACAGTTGTTCTAGAGATGTGCCTGCTGCTAGAACTCTGTGTGGAATTGACCTGGTCTCTAATCTAAGCTGCTGTTAACCTGCGATTTCTGAGGCTGGTGACTTGGATAAACTTATCCTCCGCAGCAGAGGTAACTCTTGGTCTTCCTTTCCTGGGGCGGTCCTCATGTGAGCCAGTTTCTTTGTAGCGTTTGATGGTTTTTGCCACTGCACTTGGGGGCACTTTCAAAGTTTTCCCAATTTTCCGGACTGACTGACCTTCATTTCTTAAAATTTTGATGGCCACTTGTTTTTATTTACTTAACTGCTCTTTTCTTGCTATAATAGAAATTCTAACAGCCTATTCAGTAGGACTATCAGCTGTGTATCCACCAGACTTCTGCACAAAACAACTGATGGTCCCAACCCCATTTATAAGGCAAGGAAGCCCATTTATTAAACCTGACAGGGCACACCCGTGAAGTGAAAATAATTTCTGGTGACTACCTCTTGAAGCTCATCAAGAGAATGCCAAGAGTGTGCAAAGCAGTAATCAAAGCAAAAGACATATTTTCAGTTGTTTTACACTTTTGTGTTAAGTATTTCATCCCACATGTGTTAATTCATAGTTTTGATGCCTTCAATGTGAATCTACAATTTTCAGAGTCATGAAAATAAAGAAAACTCTTTGAATGAGAAAGTGTGTCCAAACTTTTGGTCTGTACTGTATACTATTGACATTCTGCCTTTTGACTACCGAAGAAGTAATTTTTAGGCTCACACAATACTTGGAAATCATCAATTCTCAGAACATTTTGTATAATTAGGTATTTATACCGTAAATCAAAGTACTGTGAAGCCAACAAAAAAAAAAATGCATGTGTAGCTTTTACCCTTTGGCAAAGTCGTCTGATATAATAAATGAATTTTACTTTATAATATAAGAAATTACAGGAAGATACATACATAATATAGTCCACATCTTGTTTGTGAAAATGTAAGACACCTGCTGGTGCTATATGCTAAGATATATAAGGAAAGTCTGGGCAAGGGAGATGAAAGGCTAGTGGATGTTAATGGTTCACTGAATGTATTTGAAAATCTCTTCATTTCAGAATTACATATGTAAAAGTAAATCCACACGCTCTAACCATAAGCATTAATATGCTGTCTTATTGTGGTACGTTGTCTGAGTTAACTTTATTTCTGTCTTAACCCCTATGGAGCTGGAGACTCCAATTAGGAATGGAAGAGAGATTCTTAGAAGCACAGGGCAGTAAGCTTAGATATTTTATAAACCAGAGGTGGGTAATGTCAAGCAGCAGACATCTTTTCTTCGCTTCCCAGGATTTTTCATTTCACTGGGCAGGAAAATGAGCATGATTCAATGGAAGGGTTAGAAATGATAAGATTGCTTGCGGGACTCAAGACAGCAACCATGTATTATGTGTTTTGATCACTTTTTTGTGGAAATTTATTAACTGGAAAAGAGAATTCTTCCTGCAACTTGCAGTAGTAAAAAGTGGAACAATACATTTTTGGGGTTGTTTTAAGGTTCCTTAAGAAGTTCTCTAGGAATAGAAAGAATTAATAAAGTATGGAAATTACATTATAAATAATTTCCTAAATACCAATCATCAATCATTCAATCAATATAATTTTGTCTAGGGAGATAAATACTTTAGAAATAAGATTGCCGCAGTCTAGTACACTGACAAAAACCCCCATGTTAGTTTAGATACACATGGGGGAAACAGTGTGTGCAGCCTCTTCTTACCTTAGTACCCCTGGTATATCCAGCATTGCATCAGAAATACTGGGCGGACAGCACTATTAGCAGCCTTGTCATACCTCAAGCATGACTGAAATCCCCAGTATTAAATAAAAAAACCATGGAGGACAGCAGTGTGAGCAGCTTTTTTTTCCCTAAGAACTCCTGGTATCTTCAGTATCAGATCAGATAAAAAGGGGGGAGAGCAGTGTGAGCAGCCTCTTCTTACTTCAGCATCCCTGGTATCTCCAGTATTACATCAGATAGACAAGGTGGACAGCAATATGAACAGCCTTTTCTTACCTCAGCACCCCTGGTATCTTCAGTATTAGGTGACATGTAGAGTGTATACAGTAATGTGTGCGGCCTCTACACTGCAGCACTCCTGGTATCTCTAATGGTAGATCAAAAATACATGGGGAACAGCAGTATAAGCTGCCAGTTCTTACCTCAGCACTCCTAATATCTTTAACATTAGATCATAAAGTCAATGTGGACAGACGTGTAAGTGGGCTCTAATTACTTCAGCATGACTACTATCTCTAACATTAGATCAGAAAGTCAGGGTTGAGAGCAGTGTGAGCAGCCTCTTCATATTTCAGCATTCCTTGTATCTCCAGTATTAGTTCAAATACAAAAACTAGACAGTAGTGTGAGCAGCTGCTTGTTACCTCAGCACCCCTGGTATCTCTAGTATTAGATCAGGTAAACAGGGTGGACAGATGTGTGAGTGGTCTCTAATTACCTCAGCATGACTAGTATCTCTAGCATTAGATAAGAAAGTCAGGGTTGACAGCAGTGTGAGCAGTTGTCACGGTCCTCTCTCTGCTATATGAGACTTGTGACAGATCCTGGGCTTTAGAGTCATTTCCATTCTTGACTCTTAATATTAAATGTGTTTTCCTTTCTTTTGTCAGTTGTAGGGTTAATGTCAGTTTGCTTTCCATCAGTTTCTGACTCATGGTCAGGTGTTTTCGGTTTGGTACTACTCCCAGTCCTTTTATAAACCCTCTGCTACAAGCAGAGGGTGCTGAGTATTCTCTTTGCCATTCGATTTCTAGTCTTAGGGTGCTTTACACGCTGCTACATCGCTAGCGACAGCTAGCGATGTCGTGAACAATAGAACCTGCCCCCGTAATTTGTGCGACATTTGTTGATTGCTGCCGCAGCGAACATTATCGCTACAGCAGCGTCACACGCACATACCTTTTCAGCGACGTCGCTGTGACCGTCAAACAATCCCTCCTTCAAGGGGGAGGTGCGTTTGTCATCATAGCGATGTCACTGCGACATCACTAAGCGGCCACCCAATAGCAGAGAAGGGGCGGAGATGAGCGGCCAGAAGATCCCGCCCACCTCCTTCCTTCCTCATTGCCGGTGGATGCAGGTAAGGAAATGTTCGTCGCTCCTGTCACACATAGCGATGTGTGGTGCCGCAGGAACGACGAACAACATCGTACCTGCAGCAGCAATAATATTATGAAAAGGAGCAACGTGTCAACGATCAACGATTTTTGACGCTTATGCGATCGTTGATCGTCGCTTCTTGGTGTCACACGCTGCGATGTTGCTAAAGACACCGTATGTTCGTCACTAACGACGTGACCCCGACGATATATCGTTAGCGATGTCGCAGCGTGTAAAGCACGCTTTAGAGGTGGAAGGAGCTGCTGAAACACTCTGCTGTAGTTTTTGATGTGGCTGCAGTCTTGGTGCTGACTGCAGCAGTTTGATAGTGTGTTCCCCCCGTCCGTCTTCCTTCCCTGGTGTGCTGCTTCAGTGCAGTGTTGGGGCTAGTTCACTTGCCCACTCCCTATCCAGGGACTATTCTATGGTCTTTTCATGGCTTCAGGTTCCTGCTTGGTGACAGGTGAGGAATCTGTATAAGGAATAGCTAGGACTGCAGGGTATAGTGTCAGGTAAGTAGAGGAGGTGTCCATCTTCCCTCTCAATAGCGCTAGGGCCCATGTTGTTAAAGTGTCCCCAATGTACCCCTTATTTCTCACGGTGTTACGCCTGTTAAGTTGTGTGATTGGCCACATGCCAGACTTTTTCCTAGTCCACGTTGTGACATAATAACTGGCCAAACCTTATGGCTCAGCCTGATGCATTAGCACACCTATTGCAGACTCTATCACAAGATGTGGTGGATGTCATGTGGCAGGTCTGCTGGTTGTAGCCCAGTCACAACCTGAACCTAAAGTTGGTCTCCCAGATAGCTTTTCTGGGGAGCATGACTATTTCAGAGTCTTTGAGGGAGCTTTCAAGTTACAGTGCCTACAAGTAGTATTCAACCCCCTGCAGATTTAGCAGGTTTACACATTCGGAATTAACTTGGCATTGTGACATTTGGACTGTAGATCAGCCTGGAAGTGTGAAATGCACTGCAGCAAAAAAGAATGTTATTTCTTTTTTTTTTTTTTTTTTTTAAATTGTGAAAAGTTTATTCAGAGGGTCATTTATTATTCAACCCCTCAAACCACCAGAATTCTGTTTGGTTCCCCTAAAGTATTAAGAAGTATTTCAGGCACAAAGAACAATGAGCTTCACATGTTTGGATTAATTATCTCTTTTTCCAGCCTTTTCTGACTAATTAAGACCCTCCCCAAACTTGTGAACAGCACTCATACTTGGTCAACATGGGAAAGACAAAGGAGCATTCCAAGGCCATCAGAGACAAGATCATGGAGGGTCACAAGGCTGGCAAGGGGTACAAAACCCTTTCCAAGGAGTTGGGCCTACCTGTCTCCACTGTTGGGAGCATCATCCGGAAGTGGAAGGCTTATGGAACTACTGTTAGCCTTCCACGGCCTGGACAGCCTTTGAAAGTTTCCACCCGTGCCGAGGCCAGGCTTGTCCGAAGAGTCAAGGCTAACCCAAGGACAACAAGGAAGGAGCTCCGGGAAGATCTCATGGCAGTGGGGACATTGGTTTCAGTCAATACCATAAGTAACGTACTCCACCGCAATGGTCTCCGTTCCAGACGAGCCCGTAAGGTACCTTTACTTTCAAAGCGTCATGCCAAGGCTCGTCTACAGTTTGCTCATGATCACTTGGAGGACTCTGAGACAGACTGGTTCAAGGTTCTCTGGTCTGATGAGACCAAGATCGAGATCTTTGGTGCCAACCACACACGTGATGTTTGGAGACTGGATGGCACTGCATACGACCCCAAGAATACCATCCCTACAGTCAAGCATGGTGGTGGCAGCATCATGCTGTGGGGCTGTTTCTCAGCCAAGGGGCCTGGCCATCTGGTCCGCATCCATGTGAAGATGGATAGCACGGCCTACCTGGAGATTTTGGCCAAGAACCTCCACTCCTCCATCAAGGATCTTAAGATGGGTAGTCATTTCATCTTCCAACAAGACAACGACCCAAAGCACACAGCCAAGAAAACCAAGGCCTGGTTCAAGAGGGAAAAAATCAAGGTGTTGCAGTAGCCTAGTCAGTCTCCTGACCTTAACCCAATTAAAAACTTGTGGAAGGAGCTCAAGATTAAAGTCCACATGAGACACCCAAAGAACCTAGATAACTTGGAGAAGATCTGCATGGAGGAGTGGGCCAAGATAACTCCAGAGACCTGTGCCGGCCTGATCAGGTCTTATAAAAGACGATTATTAGCTGTAATTGCAAACAAGGGTTATTCCACAAAATATTAAACCTAGGGGTTGAATAATAATTGACCCACACTTTTATGTTGAAAGTTTATTAAAATTTAACTGAGAAACATAACTTGTTGGTTTGTAAGATTTATGCATCTGTTAATAAATCCTGCTCTTGTTTGAAGTTTGCAGGCTCTAACTTATTTGCATCTTATCAAACCTGCTAAATCTGCAGGGGGTTGAATACTACTTGTAGGCACTGTATACTTTAAGCTATGGCTTGGTTCCTCAGAGTGTGAGGAAAAGCGAGTGGGGATTCTAGTCTCCCTGTTTTGGGGAGATCACCAGTCCTGGGCCTTCTCTCAGCTGACCGATTCTTTGGCGTTATGGTGATGGATGAGTTCTTTGTGACTCTCATCCTGATCTATGGTGATCCTTATGGTGTCTCCCTTGCAGAATCTAATCTTTGTAGTCTCCAGCAGGAGATGTGGCCGGCTGAGGAGTATTGCTCTGAGTACCATAGATGGGCTGCTGACACTCAATGGAACGATCCAGTGTCAGGAGTCAGTTCTTCCAGGGTTTGTCTGTTAGGCTGAGGGATTCTCTGGTCCAGTATGCTGCTCCAAAGTCATTGGAGGCCTCTCTGTCCCTCGCGATAAGGGTGGATAGACGCCTGAGGGAGATACCAGTTCCTCATAGTCTTTCCTCAGGAGCTGGTCCCACAGGTACATCTGGATGAATCGATGCGGGAGGTGTTGTCTCCCCACATGTTAGGCAGCTTTTGGTTTGCTGTGGGATGGAGGCATGTTTTTGCTATGGTCTTAAGGGTTATTACATAGGGGTTTGTCCATCTATCCTCAAATGTGTAACATCTGTAAAAAGGCCACATTCCCCTGATCGTATTGAGGATGGCGACCAGTTTGTGTATGTTTCCTCCCTTTTCCCCTTTTCCAGCTAAGGATTTCCAAGTCAAAGAGAGAATACCTCTCCCACTCCTCAGGATTCTATTAGAGCTTGATTTTCCCCCCAATCCTACTCCTGACTGTATGGTTACTAAGTCAGTTTTTCTGCGTTTACCCCAACCTGCTATTCCATCTGAAAAACTGCCCCCTCAGGCCGTGTGGATGATGACAGTCTGGGTTTGAATATTTACTCCATTACACCAGTCTTGTCTTTCTTGGTCTCTGAGCCTAAATCGGAGATAAGCAGTGTTAAGCTTCTAATTCCTCAGGTCAATCTTAAGCCTTAAGGTACCGTCACACACAACGACTTACCAGCGATCCCGAAAACGATGCGACCTGATAGGGATCGCAGGTAAGTCGCTGGGAGGTCGCAGGTGAGATGTCACACAGTGAGATCTTACCAGCGATGCCGGAACAATACAGGTCGCAGTAGCGAGCTGTATAACGATCTCAGCAGTCACTGTGACCCTGTCCCACAGTGTCACACACAGCGATGTGTCCTGCCCAGCAGGACATCGCCTTTGAAGAAAATGGCCTGGACCATTCTGCAACGACTAGAGATCTCACAGCAGGGGCCTGATCGCTGGTAAGTGTCACACATAATGAGATCGCTAACGGGATCGCTACTGCGTCACCAAAACCGTGACTCAGCTGCGATCTCGCTAGCGATCTCGTTATGTGTGACGGTACCTTTAGTGTCCCCCCTGGAGAGGTGGTGTGAGGGAGGCAGCTGTGATTCCTGTATGGCTATGCAGTTGAATGGTGATACTTCTGTTGGGGAGATTGCCAGTTTACAAATATGTGCATGGAAATAAGTGGCCAGGTCCGGACCTGTGTATGAATGATCTTGTATGGGTGTCCAATCGAACATCATGTGGAAGTGTGCATCCGGGGCTCGGGTCTATAGGTGGCTAGGACAGTATCATGTTGTGGACATTATCAGCCCTATGGCTAGAGCTACCCCTGGGACTAATCACCTATAATGTGGTTCACAGGTCGGCGCTCATGAGATGTCTGGTATCTATGGGGCCTGCATGCGTTTCTGGTAGACACAAGGGTTTTTCACATTGGAGGTGAACAGTTGTATGGATTCCATCTTGAGAGTCCAGAGACCTCTCATTAAAGGGGGGATACTGTCACTTTCGGCTCTCTGCTATATGAGACTTTTGACAGATTCTGGACTTGAGAGTCATTTCCATTCTTGACTCTCAATATTAAACATGTTTTCCTTTCTTTTGGCAGTTGTAGGGTTAATGACAGTTTTTCTTTCCAGCAGCTTCTCGTCGTGGTCAGGTGTATGCGGTTTGGGACCACTCCCAGTCCTGTTATATACCCTCTACTACCAGCAGAGAGTTCCGGTTATTCTTTTTGCCATTTGGATGCTGGTTTTGGAGGTGGAAGGAGCTGCTGAAACCCTCTGCTGTAGTTGCTGGTGTGGCTGCAGTCTTCGTGCTGACTACAGCAGTCTCTTGTTGTGCTCCCCCTGTCTGTCTTCATTCCCTGGTGTTTTGCCTCAGTGCAGCGTTGGGACTAGTATCCTTCACCTGCCCATTCCCTAGCCAGGGACTGTTGTAGGGTCTTTCCTGGGCTTCAGGTTCCTGTTCAGCGATAAGGGAGGAATCTGTATAGGGACTGGCCTGGAGTGCATTGTACAACAGCAGGTTAGTGGAGGAGGTGTCCATCTTCCCTCTCAATAGTGCTAGGGCCCTATTTTGTTAAAGTATCCCTGCTGTACCCCTTGTTTGTTTTGTGTTACCCCTGTTAAGTTGTGTTTTTGACCTCATGCCGTACTTTACCCTAGTCTGCGTCATGACACCAGCCTCTTCATATTTCAGCATTTCTTGTATCTCCAGTAATAGATCAGGTATACAGGGTGGAAAGCAGTGTGAATGATCTCTTCTTATCTCAGCACCCCTGGTATTTATTATTATTAGATAAGAAATATAAGGTGGACAGCAGTGTGAATGGCCTCTTTTTCCCTGAGCATGTCTTGTATCTCCAGTAATAGATAAGAATACGTATGCATTGTAAGCCAATCTTTTTACTCTTGAAGAGAGAGGGTGAGGATTTTTACTTTTCATGATCACAGGAACATATTTTATTAACATAAAATATCCACAAACCTTTTTTAATTGTATCTTTAAAAAACGCAGCAGTTTTCCATTTCAGTCAGGGGAAAAAAAGCAAGTATGTGTATAAGATTTCTGAAATCTTATAGCTTTTGCTGGTACTTTAAATGCAACTTTTAAAGTGAACCTGTCAGGTCCAATATGCACCCAGACCTACAAGCAGTCATGGGTGTATATTGCTAATCCCTGCCTAACTGTCCCTGTATACACTAGCATAGATAAAGAGATCTTTAGAACAAGTATTTCTAAAGATCTTTTATCGTATGCTAATGAGGTTAGCGACTAATCACAAGGGCGTTACTTCCTTTGGCTTGTTGCCCCCTCAGCATGTAAGCATGCCCCTGTGGGCATACTAACATGCTAATGATCGTGCAGCATCAGCATAATGGTCGGTCTCACCGCAGTCCGCTACCACCATATCAGATGCCGAAATTCGGCTCAGTGCGCATGATCAGAAGTCCTGGACTTTCATTCATGTGCACTATGAAGCCGGGTGTATGCGTCCCAGGTTCAAACTCGTGTAGTGCAGGGGCATTCAGGTCCTGCGCACTGAGCTGAACACCAGCATTGGAAGCAGAGGTGAGTGCAAACATGCCTCTGACGCTGTGCGTTCATTACCATGTTACTACGCCCCTGTGGGCATGTTACCATGCTAAGAGGGCGGACAAGTTGGGGAAAGTAACGCCCTTGTGACTAGTTCCTGGTATCATTAGCATATTATAAAGAATCTTTAGAAATACTTTTTTTCTAAACATCTATGTATTCTACAAGATACTGGGACAGTTAGGCAGAGATTAGCAATATGCACCCAGAACTGCTCCTGATTCTGAGTTCATATTGCACCTGACAGGTTCACTTTAACTTTCATAAAGCTCATGTTAAAACATTGCAAAAAAAAAAAAACAGCAAAAAAAATAAAAAAAAAATTAATTGTGTGAACATAGCCTAAGGGGTGCTTTACACGCTGCAACATCGCTAGCGATTGCTAGCGATGTCACGTGCGATAGCACCCGCCCCCGTCGGTGGCACGATATTTGGTGATCACTGCTGTAGCGAACATTATCGCTACGGCAGCGTCACATGCACATACCTGTTCAGTGACCTCGCTGTGACGGCCAAACAATCCCTCCCTCATGGGGGAGGTGCGTTTAGGGCACAGCGACGTCACCGCAATGTCACTAGGCGGCCATCCGATAAAAGCGGAGGGGCGGAGATGAGCGGGACGTAACATCCCGCCCACCTTCTTCCTTCCGCATTGCCGGTAGACGCAGGTAAGGAGATTGTCATCGTTCCTGCAGTGTCACACACAGCGGTGTGTGCTGCCACAGGAACGATGAACAACATCGTATCTGTGGCACCAGCGATATTAAGGAAATGAGCGACGTGTCAACGAGCCACGATTTTTCACGTTTTTGTGCTCGTTGATCGTCGCTCATTTGTGTTCTACGCTGCGATGTTGGTAACGGCGCCGGATGTGCGTCACTAACGACTTGACCCCAATGATATATCGTTACCAATATCGCAGTGTGTAAAGCCCCCTTTATACTTGCATGTCATCATCTTCTATCATTGTCACTCCGGTCGGTCTCCTGCAGTTTGTGACCTGACAATTGCTCCAGTGTTTCATGGAGCGAGCCGGAGGTGAATCTACAATGCAGGTCTTTGAGAACTTTGTTCTGACCTAATTCTGACTTGAGATGTAACTTCTCACTTCAGGCCAATCAGAAGTTGTAGTCACAGGATGGCGCCATGGGACCAGAGTGGTGTAGGTAAAAGAGACAACACCAGAGAGTGAGTAGATTACTATGGAAGGGACCTTAGATTTAAAGCACCACTCCAACGTAGAAAAAAATCCTGTTGGCATGGTGCGCTAAGCAATTTAGGAATTTATTTAAAGCTACGTATACTGTATTTCCTTTCATTTTTTTTATTCCATTCCCAGAGAAGCCCTTTAAGGTTGTTCTATCTGTTGAAAAAGTTACATATTTAATGCTGTAAAGTCAGAACAAAATGAATGGGGTTTTTCATTTGTTTGCACACTGTGACCAACTCTAATCATCTGACAATTACGGCTTCAGTAGATGTTAATTTCGCTATTCATTCATCACTATAATTGGATGTACACTAATCAATTCAATCAAGTGTGTGTAAGTGACAAGCGTTAATTGCATGGTATCTGTGCAATAAATGACATGCTATGCTAAATATTTACAATTTGTATGGCATGGAAATGAGAATGAGGTATGATAATTGTTCATCTTGTAGTCATGTTTATTGAATGAACTCATGGCATTCTTCTTTGTATTGACTCAAACCATAAATAACATTCTGCATTGGTACTGTTGTACATAAATTGTATCAGTTGTATTGATAAAATGGTTCTGATTTTCACAAAGTGCCAAATATACTGAATCATCTGTTCCAGAAATCATTCTTCACCACTGAAGACATCAAATGCAAGAACAATATACAGCACGTATCACATGTGTGGAATGTAATTTTTAGTCTCTAACTGTGCATTTTTCAGAACTGAACAAGATAATAAATATAATAAAAATATAATATTTACACAGTTAGCAAATGATGTATGAAAGAGGTAATATTAAATTAAAGGCATGAATAAATTACATTTTTTTTACAACAGTATTATCTCATAATAGTTTTGCATTGGAGAAATGAATTAAGGAAAATATCAAAAATTTGTTTTTTGGAATATTTGTTCAAATTGATCAGAAGATTATATTGAATGAAAATAAAATTGTGTCTGAATAGAAAGTGCCCCAAAGAGAAAATTTTAAGTGCTGATTAGTGATAAGTGAGCACTAAAGTGCTCAAGTTCTCCTCACTCAAATTGAGCAGGTCGGACACTTGGACCTGCTTGAATCAAGTAACAACTAGAATGGAAGTCTATGGGGAACTCAAGTATTTTTCTGGCAGACCCTACTAGAGGGCTTGAGACCCTGTAAAAATGCATGAGGAAGATGCCTGAAACCATCTCTGACTCTCAGGTCACTGCTGGGAAGTAAAAAAAAAAATAATAAAAAACTAACATGCGGTCACCATCATTTTTGATAACCAAACAAGGTAAAACAGACAGCTGTAGGCTGGTATTATCAGGCTGGGAAGGTACATACAAGTATAGACACACACACCGCTATGATACATACAAGGACAAAAAGAGAAATAGTTCTATAATATGCACATATAGACACACAGCTCTGCTTCATGCAAATTAAATGCACATATAAACACAAAGTTCTGAAACATACAAATATAAACACACAGTTCAGCTACATGCAAACTACATGCACATAGAGACACACAGCTCTGCTACATGCACATATGAACACACAGCTCTACTACATAAAAACTATATGCACATATAGACACACAGCTCTGCTACATGCACATATAGACTCACAGCTCTGCTACATTATTATTATTATTATTATTTATTATTATAGCGCCATTTATTCCATGGCGCTTTACAAGTGAGAGAGGGTATATGTACAACAATCATTAACAGTACAAGACAGACTGGTATAGGAGGAGAGAGGACCCTGCCTGCGAGGGCTCACAGTCTACAGGGAATGGGTGATGGTACAATAGGTGAGGACAGAGCTGGTTGCACAGTGGTCTACTGGACTGAGGGCTATTGTAGGTTGTAGGCTTGTTGGAAGAGGTGGGTCTTGAGGTTCCTCTTGAAGCTTTCCACGGTGGTGGAGAGTCTGATGTGCTGAGGTAGAGCATTCCAGAGTATGGGGGATGCACGGGAGAAATCTTGTACGCGATTGTGGGAAGAGGAGATAAGAGAGGAGCAGAGAAGGAGATCTTGTGAGGATCTGAGGTTGCGTGCAGGTAGGTACCGGGAGACTAGGTCACAGATGTAGGGAGGAGACAGGTTGTGCATGGCTTTGTATGTCATGGTTAATGTTTTGAACTGGAGTCGTTGGGCGATGGGAAGCCAGTGAAGGGATTGGCAATGTGGCGAGGCTGGGGAGTAGCGAGGGGAGAGGTGGATTAAGCGGGCCGCAGAGTTTAGGATAGATTGGAGGGGTGCAAGAGTGTTGGAAGGGAGGCCAGAGAGCAGGAGGTTGCAGTAGTCGAGGCGGGAGATGATGAGGACATGCACTAATGTTTTTGCTGATTCTTGGTTAAGGAAAGCACGGATCCGGGAGATGTTTTTGAGTTGTAATTGGCATGAGGTGAAGTGGGCTTGGATGTGTGGCTTGAAGGATAGAGTAGAGTCGAGGGTTACTCCAAGGCAACGAGCTTGTGAGACTGGGGAGAGTGAGCAACCATCAAGTTTGATGGAAAGGCTTGTTGGAGGAGATGAGTGAGGAGGACGAAAGACAATGAACTCTGTTTTGTCCATGTTAAGCTTTAGGAATCGCGCAGAGAAGAAGGATGAAATAGCAGACAGACATTGTGGAATTTTGGTTAGTAGAGAGGTAATGTCAGGTCCAGAGAGGTAGATCTGTGTGTCATCGGCATAGAGATGATACTGGAAGCCGTGGGACTCTATGAGCTGTCCCAGGCCGAAGGTGTAGATGGAGAACAGCAGGGGTCCAAGAACTGAGCCTTGGGGGACACCGACAGATAGGGGGCGAGATGAGGAAGTGCTGTGAGAATGGGAGACGCTGAAAGTTCGGTCGGTTAGGTATGAGGATATCCAAGATAGGGCCAAGTCTGTGATGCCCAGAGATGAGAGAATCTGTAGTAGGAGGGAATGGTCTACTGTGTCGAAGGCAGAGGACAGGTCCAGGAGGAGGAGGATAGAGTAGTGTCACTTGGCTTTGGCGGTTAGTAGATCATTAGTGACTTTAGTCAGGGCAGTTTCAGTGGAATGATGCAGTCGGAAGCCAGATTGTAGCTGATCAAAGAGGGAGCAGGAGGAGAGGTGTGAGGACAATTCAAGATGGACATGCTGTTCCAGTAGTTTTGAGGCATAGGGGAGAAGGGATATGGGGCGATAGTTTGACACAGAGGATGGGTCAAGGGAGGGCTTTTTGAGGATGGGTGTAATAGAGGCATGTTTAAAGCATGAAGGGAATACACCAGTTGTTAGTGATAGGTTGAAGAGATGGGTTAAGGCTGGGATGAGGACTGCGGTGATGTTGGGGATGAGGTGCGATGGGAGCGGGTCCAGTGCACAGGTGGTTAGATGTGATCTTTAGAGTAGAGTGGAGAGAGTGCTACATGCACATATAAACACACAGTTCTGTAACATACAAATATAAACACACAGTTCAGCTACATGCAAACTACATGCACATGTAGACACACAGCTCTGCTACATGCACATATAAGCACACAGCTCTACTACATAAAAACTACATGCACATATAGACACACAGCTCTGCTTCATGCAAACTACATGCACATATAGACACAAAGTTCTGTAACATACAAATTTAGCCACACAGTTACGCTACATGCAAACTACATGCATATATACGCACACAGCTCTGCTACATGCACATATAAACACACAAAGCTCTGCAACATAAAAAGTACATGCACGTATAAAACTAACCCAAAACAGAAAAAAAGCAATCAGACATCCTAATGTAAAAGTGATTCCTTATTTAAAATTAGTGGGTGTGAGAATGGGAATAAAAGTACATACAAAATGGGTGCACAGACCCCAGATAAAATAATCAAAAGAGGAGGGTGAGTAATAGGGTATCCAATACATTAAGTGTTGATAGTAAACAATAATCATAACACTCACAAAGGCAAAATGATTGGATACATAGTATCAGAGGTTATAGTACCATGTATATCTCATAAAAGAGGAGTTAATGATAAACAGTTATACACACTTGATCTCTTACAAATGTATGTCAGATTACACAGCACAACAAATAAACACTTTTTGTCTGCTACTTGGCAAAAAACATGTGCGCTATACTAAATCGAATGCGCTGAATCCAAATCTGAAGTTAGTTTTTTTGTAGCACGTCAGGATATTAAGTTATTCCAATTTTTGTGAAAATTAAAATAAGCAATTAATAAAGATACAGAATCGTTATGTCCCACAGTTTCACAACATGTATTATCATTTTTATTGAAAAAGTATAGGTAAATAAACCAAAAAACTTAAAAATCACTTATAGTAGCTTAAGAAATCGCCTTGAACTCAGCAGAGTACTTTTAAAAGTGCTTCAGGCACTTGCTTTTGCGCTTGTGAGTGGTCCTAGTGGCCCGTTGCAAAAACCAGCAGTAATCGCCCATCATGTTGGGGTTAAAGCGACCTGGGTATCTTTTTTCCATAGTAGAAATGTCCTGGTGGAATCTCTCACCATGTTCGTCACTGACATTACCCATATTTGGAGGAAAGAAGTCAAGATGTGAATGTAGGAAATGCATTTTCAATGACATTCGGGCACCATGCATTTCGTATGCTTGAAGCATATTGTCTATTAGTTCAGCATAGTTTTCTGCTCTTTCGTTTCCAAGGAAGTTTTGAACTACTACTATAAATGCATCCCATGCAGTTAGTTCAAGTGGGGTGAGTTCTTTCTTGAAGATTTCATCATGGATTAGTTGGTGGATTTCAGGACCAATAAAGATTCCTGCTTTGAGTTTGGCCTCAGTTTTCAATGCACTAAACTTTTCCTTCAGATACTTAAATCCATTCCCTTGACGATCCATTGCTACTACAAAATTTTTCATTAATCCTAGTTTAATGTGAAGAGGTGGAAGATAAACTTTAAGTGGACCGACAAGTGATTCGTGTTGAACATTGTGCTTACCAATCTTATGTTCATCTCTATTGGGCCACCGTTTAATTTTATAATGGTTGTTGTCATCTCGACTGTTCCATAGGCACAGAAAGCACATATGCTTAGTGTAACCTAACTGCAAACCAAGGACTAGTGCAACAACTTTGAGGTCAGCACAAATATTCCATTGATGTTCTGAATATTTAATATTGAATATCTTCAACAATGCCTGAATAGGCGTATGGCCTTTTCTAAGTATAACTCAAAATCTGGACGTGCTGTGCAAATTCTGAGTTCATATTTGGAATCAGCATGTTCAAATTAGTAAAGAACACATGTTTTACCCTCAGTAGCAAAAACATTGTTGTGCTGTGATTATTGAGCAAAATGAATGGGTGTTTGTTTATTTTTCTTTACCATGCACATATAGACACACAGCTCTGCTACCTGCTACATGCACAAATAAATACACACAGCTCCGATACATGTATATCACACTCCCTAGCCAAACTAATTTCACCTAATCCCTCTACAACTTCTCAGAACATAACCCCACGTCAAACTCCATGGCACCCAAATGCATCTCAAGGCTCTGGCCTATTGGTCCAGGAAGCCATTATCTATCCCCCATTTCCTTGAGATGGCTGGATTGTTATTGTAAATAAGCACTTGTACCATGCCCCTCCCCCCCCATCTCATTGTAGATTGTAAGCTCTCACGAGCAGGATTGCCTTTTTCCCTTTAAATATTGTATCTTCTATAATTGTTACTTGTTTGTATATGTTTATGTATATGATATGTATATGAGCCTCCTGAATTGAAAAGCGCTGCGGAATATGTTGGCGCTATAGAAATAAAGATTATTATTATTATTATTATTATTATTACATGTAAACTACAAGCACAAACATACATACATACACACAGCTCTGCTACATGCACATATTTTACACACATACAATTCTGCTACATGCACATAAAGACACACATGCAGCTCTACTACATGCACATATATACACACATACAGCTCTGCTACATGCAAATATAGACACAAATACAACTCGTCTACATGCACATATGTACACACACTATACATTGCCACATCTTTCAGTTCTTGATCAGGATGTGAATGGAGCCTGCTCCAACTAAATTATGCTCCCAGTTGCTTACTCTAATACTCTGCACCGATCACATTGATCAGTACAGAGCAGAAGGAGAGAAGGCAGCTGTCTGTGATGAGGGAGGTTACTGTGTATGCCTTCTCCTCCATTATTATTATTATTAATTAATAATTATTATTATTTATTAATAAAGCACCATTTATTCCCTGTTGCTTTACAAGTGAAAAGGGTATACATAAAAACTAGTACAACTATAATTAACAGTACAAAACAGACTGGTATAGGAGGAGAGAGGGCCCTGCCCGCGAGGGTTCACAGTCTACAGGGAATGGGTAAGGGTACAATAGGTGAGGACAGAGCTGATTGGGCAGTGACTTACTGGACTGATGGTTATTGTAGGTTGTAGGTTTGTTGGAAAAGGTGGGTTTCGGGTTCCTCTTGAAGCTTTCCATGGTGGAAGAGAGTCTGGTATGCTGGGGTAGAGTGTTCCAGAGTATGGGGGAGGAACAGGAGAAATCTTGTATGTGGTTGTGGGAAGAGGAGATAAGAGAGAAGTAGAGAAGGAGATCTTGTGAGGATCTGAGGTTGCGTACAGGTAGGTACCGGGAGACTAGGTCACAGATGTAAGGGGGAGACAGGTTGTGGATGGCTTTGTATATATCATGGTTAATGTTTTGAACTGGAGTCTTTGGGCAATGGGAAGCCAGTGAAGGGATTAGCAGAGTGGCGAGGCTGAGGAATAGCAAGGGGAAAGGTGGATTAAGCAGGAAGCCGAGTTTAGGATAGATTGGAGGGATGCAAGAGTGTTGGAAAGGAGGCCAGAGAGCAGGAGGTTTTAGTAGTCGAGGTGGGAGATGATGAGGGCTTGTACTAATGTTTTTGCTGATTGTTGGTTAAGGAAAGCACGGATCCGGGAGATATTTTTTGTCACAGAAATCTGCCTCTGGGCTAGAAGATGTACACATTTTTTTCCAGGAGTTTTTCTTGTTAAAAAGTGCATCTATAGTCCAAAAAATATGGCATATCTTCTTAATCACTGCAGTAATAGGAAAAATAAAGGAAATGCCACTTGACTAAGAGTATCATTTCAACAAATATCTCAAATGTCATTTTTCAGTAGATGTTTTTCTAGCATATGTGATATTGTGTGTGTAGAATATTTAGATTATGAAGGTAATCTCCCCGTAAAAGGACCCAAATGTAACACTCCTATCAAAAACTGAATAAAAAAGGCATAAGGTTCTTTGTAGATTCGATCAGAGGCAAATACTTCAATAAATGAACCCTTTTGTGCCAGATTTTGCCATCGTTATGACTGATCTCATTGCACTGTATCTATCTTAGATGCTGGGTACTAGTCTGATCATTTTTGATTTGTATGTTTATAATACTAAATTGTGATATAACTAATTATAATGGGAGTGAAGAAAGTGATTGTGGGATTCTGCAAACATCAAATCTATTTCATTTGCATAATATTGACGTACATTTAGCATTCTCATTCTGCTGCACCCCTGTACTATGTTCCCAACAGTGATAAGCAATTAATATAAAACACAATATAATTATGCTATAGAATTAGCAGCTAGTAGATTTACTGAATGCAGTGTCACTATATGAAGCGGCTTTGTTGATTAGAAAAGCATAGAGGTGTACAGATAAGCTAATTATCATCAAATGGCAGAACAATCATTTCAGATCGAGAAATTTCTCCACCTCAGCAGGGAACAATGATTGAAATGCATTGCTACACCCATAGATATATAGAAAGATAGAAATGGCATATGCTTTTCTTTTTTCTCCCCTGCTACCCTAAGGATAATGTATTCTGGAAGTGATTATAGTGAGATGATCAGCTAATTAGAAGCCTTCGTTATGGGTTTCTTTGGCTCTTTATGAAGTGTTATCTTGGAGTGATTTAATAAAGGATGCAGATCAACACGAGGCGAAGAGTGAGATATAAACATAGCAGAGGGAACATGGAGATGCTATATATTTATGGCCTTTGACAAGAATTTCCTTTTGCACTGCCTCAGATATAAATCACAGCTAGGTGCTAAAAGAATTCAGTTTGAATGGGAGGAAGTGTTAAGAACGTCAATTCATGAAAGAAAATATATTATCTATATAATGTCTTTCCCTGTCATTGCAGAAAATATAATGGTTGGTGGAATTAGATACTACACTTTAAAAATTCTATTCAGTTCTATCTTCTGGACTTTAAGGATTAGATTTAACTAGAGGCACAGTAAGCATGAGCCTTTGTGCAACTCATGAAGAGTTTGTCCAGTAATCGACAACCCACGCTAAATTAATTTAAACCAAACCAATTAAAATAAAATCAGTGAATACTCACCTCCAGTAGTGGTGCCAGCACCGCTGTTCTCGGAAAGTTGTGTGTTGTGTTTTGTTCCTTGCACTAAGTAGTCAATTGATGTCAAAGGAACTGCATTGTGGTGGGAGGTCAGTATTCACTGTTTTTAATTTAATTAGGCAAAGATGTCCAGTAGTGGAGAACCCCATAACAGGGGTTGTCAAGGTTTTTTACAAAAGTCTTCAGTCACTCCATGTAACGCTTGCTGCTGGAGATAATAAAGTGGAGTGCAGGGGTCGATCCACTGGGGAACCTCAGACTTACCCTTTAGTGGAAGGGGCTTGACTAAGCACCCTTGCGAGGCAGACATCAGGTGGTACTCCCAGGGCAGAGACCGGGACTGTGGCAGCTGACTCCCAGGGCAGGGATGGACACAGGTGCAGACACGCAGAGTTGCAAGTAAAGCTTGAGCCACCAGGATAGCTGAAGCAGAAGGCACTGCCAAGGTGAACGTATACAGTCACTAGTAAAGGTGGGACCACCAGGATAGCTGAGGCACATGGCACAGCCAGGGTGGACAGACACAGACACTAGTAAACTGGGACCACCGGGGTAGCAGAGGCAGATGGCATGGTTGGGATGGAATGGACAACAGGGTGCAGACAGGACTGGGAGACAGGAAAGTATACAGTACACTGTAACAGGAAGGACAGTGGACAAGGGGACTTGACAGCTAGCTGGCTAGGGAAAAAAAACACTAACTAATCACATTGATCAGGCACCTCCTCTAGTGGGAGAGCACCTTAAGTACCCAATGCCTCTCAGTGATAGGCTGGGAGGCACTTCCAGGAAATTACATACTGGCACTTTAAGAGAAGGCAGCCTATGCGGCATGCACAGGCTCTGGGAGGGAGAAGCAATGAATGCCCACATGGTGGGAACGCCAAGTAGCCTACTGTGGGATGGCCACAGCGGTGAGTGGGCATCTCTGCAGCGAAAGGAGCGAGGGGTGCAGGGATCCCTGCACTACAGTACTCCCCTTTACTCCCCCTCTTCACCAGACCAAAAGGAGATCTCTTCTCTGCAATGATGTCCTCAGAATTGATGGAAGAAGAAATGGCTGGTGGAAGAGGTAAGCTGGATGGTCTTTGTTTAGAAGACTTCCTCTGGAACATGGAACTGGTAGACAAGAGTGACATAACAGAGGGTTCAGGGACATCTTTGGACTCCTCATTCCTCTCGACGAAGTCAATGGTAGCTGGCTGATAAGCAGGGGACGGGATCGGATGGCAAAATGGTACATCGGAAGACCTGGATGAATGGACATTAACCAGACACCTCTTGTGGCATCTCTCTCCCCATCGGAGTACCTCAAAAGATCTCCGATCCAGAACAGACTGATGAGCATGGAGCCTAAGCAATCCTAAAATAAACGGACAAGACAGATATGGAAGAAAAAGAAAGAAATCTTCTCCGAATGCATATCTCCCACACATAGTTCCACAGGCTCAGAAACTAAGCGTATGGGTTGGAACAAGAACAATCCATCCACAAAAAACACCGACAAGGGCTTCAGAAGGGCTCAGATGGGAATATGGTAACTCTCCACCACAGCTCACTTAACAAAACTTCCCAAAGAACCAAAGTCCAGATGAGCAGAGAACTGATCTCCTTCATATGATACTGACACAGACAATGCCAACAAAGAGGAGGAACTGCTGTTGTCAAGGGAGACGCCTCCTACTTAGCCAAGGTAAGAGAGTTCTGGTCTCAAAGGGCAGGCTTGGATGAAGTGATCTGCTCCTCCACAGTAACAGTAGAAGCACAACCCCAAGGCTCAGTGATGTCCTCGTCATTGTTCACACATCCACATACATGGGCTCAGGAATCAGGGCAGAAACTGGAGCCAGATGAGCCAATGGTCTCTGGAAGGCTGGAGCCAGAAGCGTAGGTCTCCGTAGGTCTTGAATCGTTCCTGGACACTACGATTTACCCTTGTGGCTAAGGAGATAAGATCATCTAAGGGGAATGTCACAACCAGCCATTTCGTCCTGGAATCTCCTGGATAAACCTTCTCAAAAGCAGGACACTAGGGCCTGATTATTCCATCCACGTTCAAAAGAGAGAGTATGAAATTGAACCGCATTTTGACCACAGATTGGACTCTTTGGCGTAACTGCAGAAGAGAAGACATAGCAGACACGACACAGCCTGCCTCATGAAAAACTCTTTGGTAGGCATGGAGAAATTCAGGAATATCAGTGGAAATTGGGTTATTTCTTTCGCACAGTGGATTGACCCAAGCAAGAGCTTCCCCACCGAGGTGCAATATCAGGAATGCCACTTTGGACCGGTCAGAAGAAAAGTGGTTGGCCACCAGTTCAAAGTGTAGGGTGCACTGGTTGATGAAACCTCAGCTTTGCTTGGGGTCTCCATAAAAGTGAAGTGGATCAGACAAAAGAGGAATGAATACAAGTGGAGCAGGAGCTGGAGCATTCAGGCAGATATTCACTGACCTAAATGGGTTAGAGTTTGATTTTGCTTTTCCCACATTTGCGTCATCTCTTGACATATTTCCAACAGATGCAGAGAGCCAGAGTCATCGGAGTCCATGGCCTGATCAAACTGTAACGCTTGCCACTGGAGATGGTAAAGCGGACATCAGGAGTGGACCCACTGGCCCACAGGGGGACCCAGGGCTTACCCTTTAGTGAGAGTGCGCCTTAAGTACCCAGTACCTCTCAGCGATACGTTGAGAAGCACTTCCAGGAAATGACGCACTATCCATTTAAGAGAAGAGCAGCAGTACGCACACACTCTAGGAGCACTCCCGGAGGACCTGTGTGGCATGCATAGGCCCGGGAGGGGGAAACAGTGAATGCCCACTTGAAAGACCGTGGAAAAGGCAGATAGCGTGGTATGGGCCAACCGTGGGGGTGAATGAGTAGGTGTCCCTGCAAGGAGGGAAGCGAGAGGTTAAGGGACTCCAGCACTACATTAAATTTCAAAACATTGTGCGTTGTTACAGATTCCCTGAAGTATTTTCCTTCTGCACTTAAAAAATATGATTGTTTTTCTGTTGCTCTATAAAATGAGAAGAGTCATGCTAATATCTACTTTGCTGTTTTCTCTACCAAAACTTTTATGGTTTTTTTAGATAAAATAAATGAACCTGCTTATTTATAGCAATCAATATGTCCACATACTAAGAAATGTATTATAAATTACACATGATGGAGCCACAATTTAACTTTTTTTTGCTTTTCGGCTTCAGACGCACTCTGTGCATGGTCTAAACCGCAGGAGTCTTCTGAGCATGTGCAGGCGTACACCCGGATAACAAGGCTGCCGTAATGGCAAGCGAGCGCGCATGCATGGGATATCAAAAAACTGATGGTGACGTCGCTCATGTAAATCCATGGTATCACGCCCACAGGGGCGTGATACCACGGAAAGTATGCAAATGCCCACGGGGCGATGCAATGCCCAGGGAACTAGAGACTCTGATCATTTATATAGGGAACATGTAAGCAATAAAATATTTTTTGTATACATTCATATTACACATTATTACAACGCAGGGATGGGTAGGAATGGGTTACTAGGCCACACATCACCCTGGTTGTAGGTCACAACACATATGGGACCTGATAGGTTCCCTTTTGTCACAAACCACCGGGGGGTCACTCAGAAATCCCCCGCGCTGGCTACCAGTACGTCACAATCGGGGGGTAGCAAGGGGGGGTCACCCCTCCTTTATACCTCCCGACCGACAGACAGAGCACGTGACGCGCTCTCTAGCGCCCCTCTTATAGTCAGGCCAATTATGGAATTGCCCGACAATAAGCAAGGAGGCCGCTATACTACTTATGCCGATTATTGAAGGGTCCCCGGTGAGAGGAGGGTATATATTCCCCCGACCTCCGCGGGCGGAATATATAATATCTTCCCGAATCTCACTGGCCTCCCCACAATAATCCTTGGCACAACTCGCTGCCACCAACCGCTTCACGGTAACTATTAGCCGAACACACAGACGTGGGATTCAAGATCGAGATAACAGAACAGCCCAAGATTAATTATATAATTTAATCGCCTAAAGCACACTAGAAACTACAATATATACAATAGGGAATCTACAGAATATACATATGTCAGAGTACAGTTACATATAAAGCATGGGTTACAAACAGGTATACAATTACATCAGTTACCTTGTGTGTCTGGCCACAGGGGGGCGCTGTAGACCAGGTTTCCAGGAACCCCCTCACAGGTCTTTCCCAACCAGGCCCCCGAGCAGAAGAACCCTGGAAAATGGCCGAAGTAGGGTTATCAACCTGGGCAGATCCAGGTCCCCTCCTACCTTAGTGACCTCACAGGGAAGCACTGCCACTCCCCCTGCATGGATCAGAATTATCCAGCAAAGGGGATATTGGCCATAACTTTGCCTGGGAGCGTCGTAGGCGGACGCCAATGCTCTCATTGTGACAGTTATGAATTTAGCTACAGAACGAGGGGACTCATGACCTGTCTACGAGTTCCCATATGGCTGATATCACGCCTGGGGTATTTCCCAAGCTCCCCCTTCCATAAAAGGTGTGCCAGCATCGTCCGCCTGCGCAAACACCATTTTTATGGTTGCCATATTTATCGGAGATATGGCTTGCGAGATATGAACCATTTTTTACTGGAGTCGTTCTGTCTGGCTACTTCCAAGCCTTGCTAATGAGATACAACTCTTGTTACAGGGTGACGGCAGGGAGTCATCCTGGGTCCATTGTCCTCACATCATCTCATCTCCATATCAGAGGAGATGGCTGTTGGAGGTGTAAGTGGGATGTGACACCTTCACAGATGCTGGACATTTGAGCACAAGAAGGGAGGGGGGCACTGCCAGGGAGTGATGAGAGCAATTATGACTTCTAGTCATAATTCCTCTTCATATCCCAGGATTTACCTCACACCTCCCCCCCTTTTGAGGGCGCTAGGGGGCAGCACACTCCGGTGTTCCCCCGTGCGCCCGTCCGCGACCTCTCCTTGTCGGGACAGCCCGTCTGCGTTACCGTGGTCACGGCCCCTTTTGTGGCGAATGGTGAAGTCGTATTGCTGGAGCGCAAGGCTCCATCGCAACAATCGCCCATTCGTCCCAGAGACGGTGTGCAACCAGCTGAGGGGATTGTGGTCCGTCTCCACGATGAAGTGGCGCCCGTATAGATAGGGTTGCAGACGCTGCAGGGCCCACACTATGGCCAGGCACTCCTTCTCCATTGTAGAATAGGCCACTTCCCTTGGTAACAGCTTCCTGCTCAGGTACAAGACTGGGTGCTCTTGGCTCGCAGAGTCCACCTGGCTGAGCACCGCACCGAGGCCGAAGTCACTGGCGTCGGTCTGTACTACAAACGGCCGCGTGAAGTCGGCTGCCTGTAGCACGGGCGGGCTGGACAGGGCGTCCTTTAGGGCCCGGAAGGCTGTCTCGCAGTCCATTGTCCAATCGACTGCAGAGGGCAGCTTCTTCTTGGTGAGGTCCGTCAAGGGCTTTGCCAGGCTACTATAGCATGGAACAAACCTCCTATAGTACCCAGCGGTCCCCAAGAAGGACATCACCTGCTTCTTGGTCCTGGGGGTGGGCCAGGATGCGATGGCCTCCACTTTCTCAGGCTCGGGCTTCAGCGTTCCCCCACCTACCCGGTGACCGAGGTACTGGACCTCGCTCATGGCCAGCTGACACTTTCCCGGCTTGATGGTCAAACCTGCCCGGTGGATCCGCCTGAGCACCTGTGCTAGATGCTCTAGGTGGTCCTCCCAGGTGGGACTGAAGACGGCAATGTCATCCAGGTACGCGGCCGCGTACCCTTCAAGTCCCTTGAGCAGGGTGTTGACCATCCGCTGGAAAGTGGCAGGGGCATTCCTCATCCCGAATGGCATCACCGTGGACTCGTACAGTCCAAATGGGGTAATAAAGGCAGAGCGTTCCCTGGCCTTGCGAGTCAGGGGGATCTGCCAATATCCCCGGCTCAGGTCCATGATGGTCAGGTACTGAGCCCCGGCCAACTGATCGAGCAGGTCATCGATGCGTGGCATTGGGTACGCATCGGCGACCGTGACAGCATTGAGCCCCCTGTAGTCCACGCAGAACCGAGTGGTTCGGTCCTTCTTAGGGACGAGGACTACAGGCGAGGCCCAAGCGCTGTTGGATGCCTGGATCACCCCCAGCTCCAGCATCTCGTCAATCTCCTGGCGCATGTGTTGCTGCACCTCCAGGGAGACCCGATAGGCTGAACGCCGGATCGGGGGATGATCCCCAGTGTCCACGTGATGGACAGCCAAGTCAGTCCTTCCGGGCTGGTTGGTAAACAACCCCCGGAAGGGGAGGAGGGTGGCCCACAGCTGGGACCGTTGGTCCTCCAAGAGCTGGTGGCCAACCTCCACATCCTCAATGGATCCGCCTGCCCTAACCTGGGCTAGCATATCCAAGAGGGTTTCCGCTTCTCCCTCCTCGGGCAGGTTGCACACGGGGAGCGCACATGCCTCCCGCTCATGATGTGCCTTCATCATGTTCACATGGAAGGGCTTCCGCCTTCCACGGGCAGGGTCCAGGGTGACCAGGTACGTCACAGGGTTGAGCTGCTGGTACACGAGGTATGGGCCTTCCCAGGCTGCCTGAAGCTTGTCCTGTGGTACGGGGACCAGTACCCACACCTTTTGACCCACTTGGTAGGTCCTCTCACAAGCGTTCTGGTCGTACCAACGCTTCTGATCGGCCTGGGCTTGAGCCATATTGTCGTGTACCAGTTGCGTCAAGGCCTGCATTTTGTCCCGGAAGCGCATGACATACTCGATAACCGACACTCCAGGGGTGGCCAAATCCCCTTCCCAAGCCTCTTTCACCAGAGCCAGGGGGCCCCGCACACGTCGCCCGTACAGGAGCTCAAACGGTGAGAATCCTGTTGAGGCCTGTGGAACCTCCCGGTAAGCAAATAACAGGTGTGGGAGATACCGCTCCCAGTCACGCCCATGGGAGTCGACCAACATCTTAAGCATCTGCTTTAAGGTGCCATTGAACCGCTCGCACAGGCCATTAGTCTGTGGATGGTACGGGCTGGCCACCAGATGTCGCACCTGGACTTGCTTACAGAGGGTCTCCATCAGCTGGGACATGAATTGGGTCCCCCGGTCGGTGAGCATTTCCTGGGGAAAACCCACTCGGGAGAAAATCTCCAGCAATGCGGTGGCCACCTTGTCAGCCCGAATGGACGACAAGGCCACTGCTTCTGGGTACCGGGTGGCATAGTCCACTACCGTCAGTATGAAGCGTTTCCCGGAGCTGCTGGGGATGGCCAGCGGGCCGACCAGATCCACAGCCACCCTCCTGAAAGGCTCATCGATGATGGGCAGAGATACCAGTGGGGCTTTGGGGCGTGGCCCCGCCTTCCCCACTCTCTGACAGGTTTCACACGAACGGCAGTAGGCAGCCACATCGGCCCCCATTTTTGGCCAGTAGAAATGCTGGTTTAACCTGGCCTTGGTCTTAGCGATCCCTAGGTGTCCGGCCATCGGAATCTCATGTGCGATCCGCAACAACTCCGTCCGGAACGGATAGGGTACCACCAACTGTCGGTCCCTGGGCCACGCCTCCGGTGAACCCTGCTGGACCGTGACCCGGTACAGCCGTCCTTGGTCCCAGACCACTCGCTCCGGGTCCGAGTCCGAGGGAGGCTGTGCCGCCTGCTCCTTAAGAGCTTTCAGGCTGTCGTCAGCTTCTAACGCTGCCTGAAACCCCTGACTAGATGTGGCCAGAATCGACGAGACTGTCACATCTTCAGTCAGTACCCCGGGACCTGTGTCCTGGCCTCCACCTGACTCGGCTGCCACTTGGTCAGAAGGGGAAGAGCTATCGGACCTCCGGGAGGCCCCTTGGCTTCCAGCACTCCCACTGCGGGTGACAGCGGCCACAGCCGCTGCGACCGTGGGTCGTGCCTGCTCCTCCTCCGTTCCTGACCAAGTCGCCGGTTCAGGCAGACCTACCTGGCTTCCTGACACCCCGGTTGTGGGGGAACCCTGCACCGAGATCTTACCTGGGAGCACTTCCGCTCCTGGACCGGCCCCAATCTCACCTGCCTGTTCCCCCCCTGCAGCAACAGAACCCCGCTGTGAAATCTCTGGGGACCCCACATTTGCTGTGGTAGCCCCCACCCCACACACTGGTCCTCCCCCTGCAGCACCCTGCTCTCTGCTTATCCCTGCAGAGGGCAGCAGATCCCAGCTCACAGGCTGGTTACTTGTAGAGGCATTGTCACACCTTTCTCTGACCCCCTCCCCTGTCACAGCTGCAGCTGCGTGTGTGTCTATGGTGTCTGTGCAAGCAGAAATATCAGAGTTCACTCCCTCCTCCCTTACATCATCCATAGATAACACATTAACATTGTCCGGAGGCACGTCAGCACTGGCTGAAGGTTCAGCCTTTGGGGCGGGGCCAAACTGGGAGGTTATTTGCCCCAAATCTGTCCCAAGTAGCACGTTTGCAGGGATCCGATCAGTTACCCCCACCTCCCTCACCCCTCGCCCTGCGCCCCAGTCCACATAAATGTCAGCAACAGGCAGCGCCGGGTCAATGCCTCCAATCCCGGAGACAGCGAGGGTTTTTCCAGGGATCAAGTCTTGGGGGGACACCATCTCAGGCCGCACCAGAGTCACCTCCGAGGCGCTGTCTCGCAGTCCTATGGTCACAGACCGGCCGACGGTGACAGGTTGGAAGCTGTCCAGGGACCTACCACCACCCCCACCCACACAATACACCTTGGGCGGCCCTTGGGACGGGGACGGAGCCGGGGCCTTGGGACGCTGAGGGCACATGGCCTTGAAGTGTCCAGGTAGGTTGCACTGGTGGCACCGTCTTGGTTCCGCCACGGGCCTGGAGAGGGGAGTTGAGGGGGACACCCCCTGCAGTCTAGGGGCAGGTGGGGCAGTCGCAGAATTCATCTTACCCCCTCTCCAGGTGCTGCTGGTGGCCGCTCTCCTGGCCTCAGGGGCCCGGTTGTTGGTGTAGTCATCGGCAAGGGCAGCTGTAGCCGTGGACCCCTTTGGCTTCTGGTCTCGGATGAACTGGCGGAGATCCTCAGGGCAGTTCCACAAGAGTTGCTCCGTGATGAACAAGTCCAGGATCTCCGGTCCGGTGGAAAGCTGCAGGCCTTGGGTCCAGTGGTCGGCAGCTCGGGCAAGTGCCCGCCGGTGGTCAGCCCAGGAGTCCTTTGGTCCCTTCTGTAGGCTCCGGAACTTCTTGCGGTAGGACTCTGGAGTGAGGTTGTACTGTTGGATCAGGGCCCGCTTGATGGTGTCGTAGCCCTGATCTGCCTCAGCAGGCAAGTCCCCAAGGACATCCAGGGCCTTACCCCTTAAACGGGGGGTCAGGTATTTGGCCCACTGGTCCTTGTTCAGATGGTGCTGCAAGCAAGTCCGTTCAAAAGCAGTCAGGAAAGAGTCCAAGTCTCCATCCTTCTCCAGCACTGGGAAGTCCTCAACACGGACCTTTGGAAGTTTGGTGTCTGGAAGGTCACGGGTGGCTGATGAGGGCCGGAGCTGAGCTAGCTGCAGCTGGTAGTTACGCTCTGCCTGGCGCTCTTCACGCGCTGCTTGCCGCTCACGCTCGGCCATGAGTTCCTTGTAGCCCTCCCGGTCTCCAGCCTGGCGTAGGGCCATAGCCATTTGAAGAAGGCTATCCGAGCCTCCCAGGCTCGGTGGAATGGCACGTTGTGATCTGCGGCCCGCTGCGGAGCCTGGTGATTCACTGTCCATTGCAGAGCGGAGGGCTGGCATCTGGCTCGTTGAGGACCCTTGGGCGAGCTGCTCCTCATCTTGTCCAGCAGTGCCCGGTTGTGCAATGTCCTCTGCAGAGCTGTTTTCTGGCGTCGAGCTCCTGGAGGACTCGTGGACAACCTCCTCATCGTCTCTGGCCTTAGCATCGGCCATTCCTTTGGCTTTGCTCCTGGTGCTCTCAGCCATTCTTGCAGACTTTTGGTCACTGACACAGAACTGACACCTGATGCCTCCACACACCTTACAGTATCTGCACTCTGACACTCTAGTGTTGAGCTAGTCTGAAGACCCCAGCAGCCACAGCTGCTGCAGGCAGTCTTTAGTGTCTGGGAGTATGGGTCTCACACTCACACACACTATTATCTCGATCCCACCGCTTGCCACCAATATGTCACAAACCACCGGGGGGTCACTCAGAAATCCCCCGCGCTGGCTACCAGTACGTCACAATCGGGGGGTAGCAAGGGGGGGTCACCCCTCCTTTATACCTCCCGACCGACAGACAGAGCACGTGACGCGCTCTCTAGCGCCCCTCTTATAGTCAGGCCAATTATGGAATTGCCCGACAATAAGCAAGGAGGCCGCTATACTACTTATGCCGATTATTGAAGGGTCCCCGGTGAGAGGAGGGTATATATTCCCCCGACCTCCGCGGGCGGAATATATAATATCTTCCCGAATCTCACTGGCCTCCCCACAATAATCCTTGGCACAACTCGCTGCCACCAACCGCTTCACGGTAACTATTAGCCGAACACACAGACGTGGGATTCAAGATCGAGATAACAGAACAGCCCAAGATTAATTATATAATTTAATCGCCTAAAGCACACTAGAAACTACAATATATACAATAGGGAATCTACAGAATATACATATGTCAGAGTACAGTTACATATAAAGCATGGGTTACAAACAGGTATACAATTACATCAGTTACCTTGTGTGTCTGGCCACAGGGGGGCGCTGTAGACCAGGTTTCCAGGAACCCCCTCACAGGTCTTTCCCAACCAGGCCCCCGAGCAGAAGAACCCTGGAAAATGGCCGAAGTAGGGTTATCAACCTGGGCAGATCCAGGTCCCCTCCTACCTTAGTGACCTCACAGGGAAGCACTGCCACTCCCCCTGCATGGATCAGAATTATCCAGCAAAGGGGATATTGGCCATAACTTTGCCTGGGAGCGTCGTAGGCGGACGCCAATGCTCTCATTGTGACAGTTATGAATTTAGCTACAGAACGAGGGGACTCATGACCTGTCTACGAGTTCCCATATGGCTGATATCACGCCTGGGGTATTTCCCAAGCTCCCCCTTCCATAAAAAAGGTGTGCCAGCATCGTCCGCCTGCGCAAACACCATTTTTATGGTTGCCATATTTATCGGAGATATGGCTTGCGAGATATGAACCATTTTTTACTGGAGTCGTTCTGTCTGGCTACTTCCAAGCCTTGCTAATGAGATACAACTCTTGTTACAGGGTGACGGCAGGGAGTCATCCTGGGTCCATTGTCCTCACATCATCTCATCTCCATATCAGAGGAGATGGCTGTTGGAGGTGTAAGTGGGATGTGACACCTTCACAGATGCTGGACATTTGAGCACAAGAAGGGAGGGGGGCACTGCCAGGGAGTGATGAGAGCAATTATGACTTCTAGTCATAATTCCTCTTCATATCCCAGGATTTACCTCACACCTTTAAATCAATTAAAAATCATAGTATCTTATTCACAAGCCCAAAATTGTGTCCATCCGTCACTTTACATCACTGTGGTGACAATATAATATTAATAGCCCTGCATGCAATTGGAATAATATGCAATTAGATACATTTCTTTAATAAAATACGAAAAATTGTTCTGTGAATCTCATAATAGTCTCAATATACTGGTGGAATATTCAGTGCTGGCATGTATAATGAGGAGCCACACCAGCCCTGCACTGTATGGTGACATCTGCCATCCAATATAAAAGAAATTAAAAATGCATAACCTACAGCATACAGATCAGATTTACTCATCTTTGATTCTAAAAATGTATTATCAAAAGCTTATCAAGGATTATATGTGAAAAACATGGACTAATGTTGCAGTAATTATCTCTTTGCAAGATAAACTAGTTCACTACAGAGAGACCAAATGGAAATGCCGTTCCTATTCCTTCATAATCGGTATATGTAAATTTTGGGTAACTGAATTAAAAATACAAAACTACATAAAAACAACACTTTCTGAGTAAATTAACCTGATTGGCAAGGTCAAAAGATATAATAAATCACTTGACATATCACGCCTTTGACTTATTGTAGATCTGAAGAAGTTGAAAAATAAGATACCAAAATGAGAGTCTAAGATCTGGATTTGTTATTTTCAAGCACAAAGAATGGGTATTTTTGGCAATCTATTTTTGTGCACGCCGCCATCAGGCAGGGTTCATATATATTCATTAAATTCAGCTAAGTTTATTGTGCTTGACAGAACTCAACAGGCTCATAACTAATAGAAAACCTGATGCAAAAATGCAGTATATCTGCTACCATCAAACTTTTTCATCATCTAACACCCAGACATTGATCCTCAACTACATCTCAACATGATATGAAAATTGTTACCTGCCCATTATACAAGGGGATCTCAATAAATTAAAATATCTTCAAAAAGTTAATTTATTTCAGTAATTCAATACAAAAAGGGAAATACGTATTGTATATAGTCATTACAAACAGAGTGATCTATCTCAAGTGTGTATTTCTGTTAATGTTGATGATTATGGCTTACAGCCAATGAAAACCCAAAAATCATTATCTCAAAAAATTGGAATATTATATAAGACCAACTGAAAAAATGATTTTAAACTCAGAAATGTTGGCGCCTACTGAAAAGTCTGTACAGTAAATACCTCAATACTTGGTCGAGGCTCCTTTTGCATGAATTACTGCATCAATGCGGTGTGGCATGGAGGCAATCAGCCTGTGGCACTGCTGAGGTGTTATGGAAGCCCAGGTTGCTTTGATGGGAGCCTTTCAGCTCATCTGCATTATTGGGTCTCATATTCCTCTTGACAATATAGATTCTCTATGGGGTTTAGGTCAGGCGAGTTTGCTGGCCAATGAAGCACAGTGATACTGTGGTTTTTAAACCAGGTATTGGTACTTTTTGCAGTGTGGACAGGTGCCAAGTCCTGCTAGAAAATCAAATTTCCATCTCTAAAAAGCTTTTCGGCACAGGAAAACATGAAGTGATCTTAATATTTCCTGCTAGACGGCTACATTGACTTTGGTCTTGATAAAATACAGTGGACCTACACCAGCAGTTGACATGGCTCCCCAAACTATCACTGATTGGGGAAACTTCACACTAGACCTCAGCTTGGATTATGGCCTCTCCACTCTTCCTCCAGACTCTGGAACCTTAATTTCTAAATCACACGCAAAATTTACATTCATCTGAAAACAACACCTTGGACCACTAAGCAACAGTCCAGTTCTTTTTCTCCTTGGCCCAGGTAAGACACATCTGGTGTTGCCTATTGGTCATCATGAGTGGCTTGACAAAAGGAATGCAACAATTGTAGCCCTTGTCCTGGATACGTCTGTGTGTGATGGCTCTTGAAGCACTGAATCCAGCAGCAGCCCACTCCTTGTGAATCTCCCCAAATTTTTGAATGACCTTTTCCTAACAATTTCATCAATGCTACGGTTATCTCGGTTTCTTCTGCATCTTTTTCTACCACACTTTTTCCTTCCACTCAACTTTCCATTAGGCTTCTTTTACACGTCCGTAAAAATCACGCACGTGTTTCACGGACGTGTCAAAGGTGCGTATTGCCCTCGGTGTGCTGTGTGTACGGCCTACGTGTGTTCTCCGTGTGTTATCCGTGATAACACACGGAGAACGGGAACTTTCTACTCACCTGTCCCTGGCGTTGCTGTCTGTGGTCTCCGGTCTTGCAGACTCCCCGCTGCTGCTTCCGGCCGCAGTGAAGTGAATATTCAATTAGCATAATGAGCGGCGGTCGGCAGCAAGTGACAGCAGTGGCAGAGACTGCAGGGCAGGAGAAGGTGAGTAATGTGTTGAGGTTTTTTTTTCGCAGACACGTCTTTTCTCCGGTGTGTGTTACGTGTGACCCGATTGCGTTCCGTGTGACACCCGTGATGCCGGAGATAAAACGGACATGTCAGCGTGAGAACACAAGGACACAGGTAAGTATGGAACGGACACACGGTCTGTGCGAAAATATTTATGTGTGTCCAAAACCAAAGGAATACATAGGTCTACGTGTGTATGTGTCTCCGGTACGTGAGAAAACTGCCAAACACGTACCGGAGGCACGTATGTGTGAAAGAGACCTAAATATGCTTGGATACAGCACTCTGTGAACAGCCAACTTCTTTAGCAATGACATTTTGTGACTTACCCTCCTTGTGGAGTGTGTCAGTGACTGCCTTCTGGACATCTGTCAAGTCATCCTTCTTCCCCATGATTGTGTAGCCTACTGAACCAGAATAAGGGACAACTTTAAATGCTTAGGAAGCCTTTGCAGTTGTTTTGTGGTGATTATTCTAATTTTCTGAGATAATTACTTCTGGGTTTTCATTGGCTGTAAGCCGTAATCATCAACATTAACAGAAATAAACACTTGAAATAGAACACTTTGTTTGTAATGACGCTATATAATATACAGCATGTGTTTCCCTTTTGTATTGCATTACTGAATTAAATTAACATTTTGTTGATATGCTAATTTATTGAGGTGCATTTGTATACAAGAAAGAGGACATTTATAACAGGAAGGGGACAAAAACCAGGATGGGAACATATATACCAAAATGTGCCCAAGAGAAGGGGATATACATACTAGGAGGGGCCCAGGATGGGATATATATATATATATATATATATATATATATATATATATATATATATATATAATCAGGATGTGAACTAGTAAACCAGGATGGGGACATATATACCAAGAGGGTCCCAGGATGGGGATATATATACCAGGAGCAGGACATATATGCTAGGAAGGAGACAATAAACCAGGATGGGGACTTACATACCAGGAAGGGCGCAGGACAGGTACAAACAAACTAGGAGGGAGACATATATATCAGAAGGATATTATACACAGGAATGATGTGTGTATGCATGGGGGGATAGTATACAGAGGGACAGTGTGTGGGAGGATATACATACAGTATATGTGTTTCCCTTTTTGTATTGAATTACTAAAATAAATTATTTTTTTATGATATTCTAATTTATTGAGATGCACTTGTAACTTTTTCTGCATTTTTGGTGGAATTAGTGATGCACAAGACAGATGGGAACACAGAGAAGTCTGTGCATGGACACTTGGTCTCCAGTACGGATCCCCAGCTTTAAAGTTCAGGTTTGTCCATCCCTAATTATGAGTTCCATGTTGACATTCTTTGTACATGGCTGCAGAATATATTGATGCTATGTAAGCAATGGGAAAAAAACATGGAGGCTACTAAGGTTTTTAGGAGACGTATAATCTAAGTGCCTCTTACTATAGCATTTCTGTTGGAGGCTGGAATGCAGACAATACGGACCATGTCATGATTCTCTATTGGGCTTCAAGGCCCATTGGCCTAAATATATATATACACACACACATATACATATATATATATATATATATATATATACAAAAAGTTAGGGATATTTGGCTTTTGGATGAAATTTATGGTGAATGTAAAAAGTTCATACTACATAAAATGTTATTTTATCATGAAAATGAGAAATGTAAGTAGAAACATGTAATGGTATCATAGTATCATAGTTTTTAAGGTTGAAGGGAGACTCTAAGTCCATCTAGTTCAACCCGTAGCCTAACATGTTGATCCAGAGGAAGGCAAAAAAAACCCCAATGTGGCAAACAAGTTCCAATGGGGAAAAATTTCCTTCCTGACTCCACATCCGGCAATCAGACTAGTTCCCTGGATCAATACCCTGTCATAAAATCTAATATACATAACTGGTAATATTAAATTTTTCAAGAAAGGCATCCAGGCTCTGCTTAAATGTTAGTAGTGAATCACTCATTACAACATCATGCGGCAGAGAGTTCCATAGTCTCACTGCTCGTACAGTAAAGAATCCTCGTCTGTGATTATGATTAAACCTTCTTTCCTCAAGACGTGATTTCCTCGTCTCAAACAATTTACTGAAACATAAGCTAACAGCATTGATGAGTATACCCCCCAAAAAATGTCAATGTCTCAATAAGTTGTCAGGTGACCTTGAGCATCAATTACAGCTTGACAATGACATCTCATGGTGTTCACAAGTCAAGTTATTGTCTGCTGAGATGCAGTATCCCACTCTTCTTGAAAGGCATCCGTGAGGTCAATAAGATTCTGTGGTATAGAGTTGCAAGCCTCTATACAGTGATTCAATTGATCCTGTAGGTTTTCTATGGGATTTAGATCTGGAGAAAGTGCGGATCACTTAATTTGAAGTACCCCATTCTGCAACAGCCGTTCCCTAATGATGCAACCTCAATGAGCTGTAGCATCGTCGTGACTGAGGATGAAATTAGGCTTTTGGTGTTCATGTAGAGGCACAATGACTGGATTAACGTTGTTATTCAAGTAGTAGAAGCTTGTCACTGTACCATTCAAAAAGTGTAGGGCAGCATTGTTAGAAGTGGTCTATGCAGTACCTGTGTGATATCACGATCATGTGACTGTTATGGGCAGAGCTTAGCAAAGAAGTGTTTTTGAAGGACCTGTGGTGTAATTAATACAATGCAGGGGTACTACAAAGTTCATAAAGTAATTCTTGCGTGAACGTGACTGACAGTGATTGATCTCTGCAAAAATGCCTCCCCTATGACTGAAATGACTTAACCCTTAGGTATTAACTGCATTCACCTAAGCATATAAACACTTTTATTAAAATAAATGCATGGAGTTTTTTTATTTTAAAACAATGATAGTGATGCACTTTGCATCATATAAAACACATCGGGGGCGGTTTAATATAAGAAATCCCCACATGACAGGTTCCCTTTAAGGTCGTGCTTGAAGTTAATGGTGATCACAGAAAATATTGACACATAGGGCACAATTCAGCTGTTTTCACTCAGGCATTTACTATTTTGTTTTTCCAGTGGCTTAGACATTAATGGCTGTGTGTTCAGTTATTTAGAGGGCACAACCAATTTACGCTGCTCTAAAAGTTGTACACAGACTACTTTACATTGTATCAAAGTGCCATGTCTTCAGTGTTGTCCCATGAAAATAAAAAATGTGAGATGTGTTCACTTTTGTGATATACAGTATAATTTTATATATATATATATATATATATATATATATATATATATATATATACAGTACAGACCAAAAGTTTGGACACACCTTCTCATCTCTAGAACAACTGTTAAGAGGAGACTTTGTGCAGCATGGTAAAATAGCTACTAGGAAACCACTGCTAAGGACAGGCAAAAAGCTGAAGAGACTTGTTTGGGCTAAAGAACACAAGGACTGGACATTGGACCAGTGGAAATCTGTGCTTTGGTCTGATGAGTCCAAATTTGAGATCTTTGGATCCAACCATCGTGACTTTGTAAAAAAGGTAAACAAATGGACTCTACATGCCTGGTTTCCCCCATGAAGCATGGAGGAGGAGGAGGTGTGATGGTGTGAGGGTGCTTTGCTGGTGAGACTGTTGGGGATTTATTCAAAATTGAAGGCATACAGAACCAGCATAGGTACCACAGCATCTTGCAGCGGCGTGCTATTCCATCCGGTTTGCGCTTAATTGGACCATCATTTAGTTTTGAACAGGACAATGACCCCAAACACACCTCCAGGCTGTGTAAGGGCTGTTTGACTAAGAAGGAGAGTGATGGATTGCTACATCAGATGACCTGGCCTCCACAGTCACCAGACCTGAACCCAATCAAGATGGTTTGGGGTGAGCTGGACCGCAGAGTGAAGGCAAAAGGGCCAACAAGTGCTAAGCATCTCTGGGAACTCCTTCAAGACAGTTGGAAAGCCATTTCCGGTGACATCGTCTTGAAGCTCATCAAGAAAATGCCAAGAGTGTGCAAAGTAGTAATGAGAGCAAAAGGTGGCTACTTTGAAGAACCTACAATATAACACATATTTTCAGTTGTTTCACACTTTTTTAAATATTTTATTCCACATGTTTTAATTCATAGTTTTGATGCCTTCAATGTGAATCTACAATTTTCAGTCCTGAAAATATTTTTTAGGTTATTTTCAACATATAGTAGTCTGCACAATTTTGGTCATGTAGCACAACATCTTGCGCTCTGAACTTTCTAAAATGTTTTCACAGCAGAAAGGTGGTAAAGAAGATGTGTAAAGCATGACATTTTTTAATTTTTCACCCTTTGTCTAAAGCATTAGAACAGTGCGTGTAAAAGATGCTAGTGTAGCTCAAAACCAGTAACATAGTCATCTAAAAAGAGCAAGAAAAGCTATCAACCAAAAATTGAGTATACAGGATAAACATAGTACGGGGCAGTTAATAATTCGTATCATTCATTATGCTTAGTAGAAAGAGTTAACAAATTTCCTTGTTCTATCTTGTTCTAATTACAGAATTTATTTAGAAACAAGGAACGATTTCTAATTCCCAGATTTTGGTGCTCACTAAAGATTTTAGCTCCAAAGTAATTATGCGTTGTAATACATTTGTGCCATAGCCGATCAGTGGGGTCAGTTTGGCAGATTAGTGGATGTCAGATTCATTTCACAAAACCTCTGCACTTCTACCTTCGACACGGACTCCAGGACATGTGCTAGTAGCTGGCGATCAATGTAGAATATTAATGGACTGAAATTAATCTTTTTTACTTTCTTCCCTTATTTCTTTTCTACATGTACATCATGTCAAATTGATCACTTTAAAACACTTCTAGTTTGAGCTTTTTATGTATATTTATACTCAAAACTTTTGATGCCACTTCTGTCAGATTCATGAACTCCAGGCAAGTTGTTCACCTTGAAAAGTACATTGCTAATCATTTGTATGAAACTGTCAAAGAGAAGAGAACTTCAGCTACCAGAACTATGAAACGTGATGACAGATGATAACAACATGACCGACCGGTCAAAACGTTTTTGACTATTGCACTAAGGTATCACCTTCCTTGGCCAGGTATCTGAAATATTTTCTGCTTTATGTGATCCCATGCTTCATGTGACTTCAGAAGATTTGGAAAATAGCTTGTATATGCTGGATATATTACCTTAGTGTATTGGTACTTACAGCTATATCAATTTTTAAAGTATTATAATACGAGTCTTCAGTTTTTGATCTTTGGCAACTTCGACAACAGTCAATATATGACTATTTGATTACTTTGTCAAAACATCCCAAAAACGATACGTCTTATAAGGTGTTCAAAGTATAATCCAAAACAAGCTAAGGAAAGACATCTTGTACACTAATGAATTATTATCATGGGCACCTAAACGTATTGATGCATGTGGGGTGAAATGAGTAACCCATATAGTCAAAGCATGCAAACGTGTCCATTCTGGCCCCTTTCCTCAACCAAAGCGCATAAGATGGGCAAACGCATCGGACCATAAGACACACCTTGGTTTTAGAGGACGAAAATAGGAAAATAAAATTGTAAGCAAAAAATTTAGTCATGACTAGTGATGAGCGAGTATGCTTGTTACTACTCAGTACTCGCACGAGTATCACTGTACTCGGGCTACTCGGCGGGTACCGAGTAATTTTGCAATACTCGTGCTGTACTCGTGGTCTTCATCCCTGCATGTTGGCGCTCTTTTGAGAGCCAGCCCTCATGCAGGGATTGGCTGGCAGACCACTGCAATGCCACAGCCCTGTTAGTTGTGGAATTGCAGTGATTGGCCGGCCCGCACAGCGTGACCGAGCCTTTATACCGGCGGGCGCGCTGTGCTCTGTACACAGCCATCTCATATTCCCTGCTTTCCACGCCCACAGGCGCCTATGATTGGTTGCAGTGAGACATGCCCCCACGCTGAGTGACAGGTGTCTCACTGCACCCAATCACAGCAGCCGGTGGGCGGGTCTATACTGTGCAGTAAAATAAATAAATAAATAATTAAAAAAACCGGCGTGCGGTCCCCCCAATTTTAATACCAGCCAGATAAAGCCATACAGCTGAAGGCTGGTATTCTCAGGATGGGGAGCCCCACGTTATGGGGAGCCCCCCACCCTAACAATATCAGTCAGCAGCTGCCCAGAATTGCCGCATACATTATATGTGACAGTTCTGGGACTGTACCCGGCTCTTCCCGATTTATCCTAGTGTGTTGGCAAATCGGGGTAATAAGGAGTTAATGGCAGCCCATAGCTGCCACTAAATCCTAGATTAATCATGTCAGGCGTCTCCCCGAGATTCCTTCCATGATTAATCTGTAAATTACAGTTAAAAAACACACACACCCGAAAAAATCATTTATTAGAAATAAAAAACACTAACAAAGTCCCTCATTACCAATTTATTAACCCCGACAAACCCTCCATGTCCGGTGTACTCCACAGTCCTCCAGTGTCGCGTCCAGCTCTGCTGCATGGAAGTGACAGGAGCTGCAGAAGACACCGCCGCTCCGGTCACCTCCACACAGCTAATGAAGGGAATAGTGCGATCAGCTGCTGTCAGTCAGGTAACTCCCAGCCACCGCTGGATCCAGCGGTGCCGCGATTAACCTCAGTGACAGCAGCTGATCGCTATACTCACCTCAATTGCTGCATGGAGCTGACCGGTGCGGCGGTGAGTAGCGCGATCAGCTGAGCTGTCACTGAGGTTACCCGCGGCCACCGCTGCATCCACCGTTGGATCCAGGTAACCTCAGTGACAGCTCAGCTGATCGCTATACTCATCTCATTAGCTGCGTAAAGGTGACCGGAGCGGCGGTGTATTCTGCAGCTCCTGTCACCTTCATGCAGCAGAGCTGGACGCGACGCTGGAGGTCCGTGGATTACGCTGGACATGGAGGGTTTGTCGGGGTTAATAAATTGGTAATGAGGGACTTTGTTAGTGTTTTTTATTTCTAATAAAGGATTTTTCGGGTGTGTGTGTTTTTTAACTGTAATTTACAGATTAATCATGGAAGGAATCTCGGGGAGACGCCTGACATGATTAATCTAGGATTTAGTGGCAGCTATGGGCTGCCATTAACTCCTTATTACCCCGATTTGCCAACGCACTAGGGTAAATCGGGAAGAACCGGGTACAGTCCCAGAACTGTCGCATATAATGTATGCGGCAATTCTGGGCGGCTGCTGACTGATATTGTTAGGGTTGGGGGCTCCCCATAACGTGGAGCTCCCCATCCTGAGAATACCAGCCTTCAGCTGTATGGCTTTATCTGGCTGGTATTAAAATTGGGGGGACCGCACGCCGTTTTTTTTAATTATTTAATTATTTATTTCACTGCACAGTATACACACACACCGGCTGCTGTGATTGGGTGCAGTGAGACAGCTGTCACTCAGTGTGGGGGCGTGTCTCACTGCAACCAATCATAGGCGCCGAAAAGCAGGAAAGCAGAGAATACGAGATTGATTAATGAGCGGCCGGCTTTTTCAAAAGAGGAAAAGCCGCCGGAGTTTAGTGAACAGCCGTGCAGCGCCGCGCCGGTGATCGGGGAACGGTAAGTAAGAGAGAGGGGGGGGAACTGACCGACAGACTGTGAGAGGGGGACAGACAAGACAGAGAGAGACCGACAGAGCGAGACCGACCGACGGGAGATAGAATGAAAAAAAAAATGACCGACATCGTTAGTAAAAAGCACAAAACGTGCGTTTTGGACATCGGAGTGCCACACAAGGTTTTCACGTAAAATCTTTCATGTATTAATCTCAAAAAGTAACATACACCAGCTCTATCTCACTATTGGGTATGTGCCCTTAACATTTCCGCCATGAAAATTCATTTTGGTGTCATTTTGGAAGGTTTTCTGGTGAGTCCGTAAAAATGGCGTAAAACTCGGACAAAATTGTTCACAGCTGTGACTTTTGAGTGATAAATGCTTCAAGGGGTCTTCCCCATGCTGTTGCCATATCATTTGAGCACTCTTCTGAGACTTTTGTGACATTTTTAGGGTTTCTACATGCTGCCGGGGGGTCCTTTCACAAAAATACTCGGGTCTCCCATAGGATAACATTGGGCTCGGTGCTCGGGCCGAGTACACGAGTATCTTGGGATGCTCGGCCCGAGCCTCGAGCACCCGAGCTTTTTAGTACTCGCTCATCACTAGTCATGACACACTGTTGTGGGGCGAAGATCTGCTGCTGACACTGTTATGGGGGTAATGTCCCCAAATTCTCTACTAAGGTACCCCATCTTGGTAATGATCCTCCTGCCTTGTATATGATCCCTATCCTTGTATAAATGTCCCCCATCCTGGTATATATTCCCATCCTGCTATATACCGTCATGATGGTATATATTCCCATCCTGCCCCAATCCATCCTGATATATACCCCCATCTATCCAGGTATATGGCCGCATCCTGCTATATACCCCCATCCATCTTGATATATACACCCATCCATCCTGATATATACCCTCATCCTGCTATATTCCCCCATCCTGCTATATACCCCCATCTATCCTGATATACACCCCCATCCATGCTGCTAAATACCCCCATCCATCCTGATAAATACCCCCATCCTGCTATATACCCCCATCCTGGTATACGGCCAGCATCCTGTGGCACACAAAAAAAATAAACGTTTATACTCACCTTTCCTCGCTCTAGGCAGCATCGCTCCTCCTCTCAGTGGCGGCAGCAGCGCCGCTGGAGTATGGAGCCATCAGCATTGCCTGCAGCATCGCTCGTCCTCCTGTCTGCCTGTCAGCTGACCTGTGTGGAGACTAGCGGTGCGCACAGGGATGATGTCATCGCTGTGCTCACCGCTGTCTACACAGATCAGCTGTCTGGCAGACAGGAGGACATCGCGATACTGCAGACAACGGTGACGGGTGAGTATACTTATTCACTGCCCCCTGCTCTGATGATGATGCTTGGGGGCAGTGAATATAGCCGCACATGATCACTCCAGGCTGTAGTTGCTAGGGGTGATCATGCTGGCCGGCTGTTAATTATGTGCGCATCCCCCGCCCATCATCCCGCCCCCCTGTCAGCACTGGCTTCAGTGCTGAGAGATGATGGGCGGAAGGATGGGCATGCTTATCAAATGAGCAGGCCCACATGGTCACGGCAGGCTGCTACAGTCTGCTCATTCTACCGATGAGCCGCTCCCCCTCAGCACCCTCATTCATCGCAGCCACATTCAGACTATAAGATGCACCCCCCACTTTCCCCCAACATTTGGGGGAAAAAAGTGCATCTCATAATCCGAAAAATACGGCAAGCATCATAACTAAAGCATGGTGCAGGGGAAGAAGATGGGTAATCTAATGGATCATGGTTAATTTGTGTGTTTATACAAATGGGTTACATGGAAATCCATTGGTACCAGGATGCATAAAAAAATAAAATAAGCAAATTTTTTTTCGGGAAAATCCTGATTTTTTTATGTTCCTATGGTGTTTGTTTGTTACATGCCATTTATCCAATGTTAAAGACTAAACACATCACCTACAGGTATTGTTTGAGAAAATAACAAGGAGTTCGATATATCCGGTCCAATCTACGGAACCATCTATGGAAAGTGCGGCAAAAATAATTCTAATCCATGATTCTGGTGCTTCAACAACATTTTTGTAGGATTAAGGACAATATTTTGAATTATTAATTCAATAATTTTAACTTTATAAAATACTTGTGTGGTTTGAGTTTTTCTTTTGCTACTTGACCCCCGTTCTCTTGAGATTTAGCTCATGATGTCTCCAAATTGTTCTTTAGAAGTTTTTGATTCATCATTGATGCCAAGCTATCCTGCCCAGATGCAACGTAACAAACCCAAACCATAATACTGTAATCTAAGAAAAAGACTGATGGCACTTCCTATCTTTCTAATGTGAACAGGTGCAAACTGAATATGAAACATAGTAACAAGAAGGAGACAGTTGCAACTATCTCCTTTTTGTTACCAAACTCTAAAATACTACCATCCCCGTGTTTCACAATTGGTATGAGGTTTTTATGCTGTAATTCTTTGTTTTCTTGTTCTTCAAAAGTTTTGCTTCTCATTTAACACCTTAAGGACCACTGAATTTCCTTTTTATAGGGATCATTAGAGATGAGCGAACCGGTCGCGGTTCGGCTCGAGCTTGGTTCGTCGAACGGAGGTCTAGTTCGAGTTCGGTTTGGCGAACCGGTTCGGCGAACCACTCAAACCCATAGGAAACAATGGGAGGCAATCGCAAACACATAAAAACACCTAGAAAACACCATCAAAGGTGTCCAAAAGGTGACAAACAACTCACAAGACAACACAAGCACATGGGAAAGGGACAAGAACAAATTCTCATGCGAAAACAAAACAGCGTTAAGAGGAAAAAGAGGAGGAGACACAGATATAGGCATGGCATGCCCTTCTAAAATGATGTAAAACACCGCAAGGTGACTCAAAGCGGAGTCTCCCTTTTACCAGAAATTGGGCCACACAGACACCCCTTCAGTGGCAGCACTTGTGCCCCATTTGTACACTTCACAGGTAGATTTGCATCAAGCACATTCAAAAATACGCCATCCTTAACCATCCCCAGGATGACACCGGGGTAGGTAGCAAAGTCTTTGCTGATCCCAGATCTGTTCATCTTGGATCATTTTTAGAAACACTACAAGCAAGGGTTAATCCAAGTGGAGTCTCCTTTTTTTCCAAAAATTGGGCCACACAGACACCCCTTCAGTGGCAGCAATTGTGCCCCAGTTGTACACTTCACAGGTAGATTTGCATCAAGCACATTCCAAATCCACAAGCATTTACTCTCCCCAGGATGACATAGGGGTAGTAAATTCCTTGTGGATCCATGACTTGTTCATTTTGATAAACGTTAGTCTGTCCACATTGTCACTGGACAGACGCGTGCGCTTATCTGTCATCACACACCCTGCAGCACTGAAGACACGTTCAGAGACAACGCTGGCAGCTGGACACGACAAGATCTCCAAGACGTAACTGGAGAGCTCTGGCCATTTTTCAAGATTTGAAGCCCAAAATAAGGAAGGCTCCATTTGCAAAGTCATGGCAGCAATGTTTTTTTGGAGATATTCCTGTATCATCCTCTCCAGCCGCTGACTATGTGTCATACTTGTTGTCTCTGGTGGCCTTGCAAAGGATGGTCTAAAAAAATTGGGAAAATATTCAATAAAATTGCTGTTACCAGCACCAGATACGGTTCTACTGGTACGGGTAGACTATTGAAGATGACGAGACAGTCCCATGTTTGTGAAGTTACAACTGGGAGATTCACTCCGTGCACCACGGCTGTTTGTTGGAAAAGCCGAGCTAAGATCGAATAACAGCTTTTGCTGATACTCCTGCATACGTGCGTCCCTTTCTATGGCTGGAATTATGTCACAAAATTTGGACTTGTACCGGGGATCTCATAGTGTGGCAAACCAGTAATCATCATCACTTCTAATTTTGACAATACAAGGGTCATGTTGGAGGTAGTGCAGCAAGAAGGCGCTCATGTGTCCTGCGCAGCCATGCGGACCAAGTCCACGCTGTGTTTGTGGCATAGAGGTGCTAACCGTTCTTTCTTCCTCTGACATCTCCCCCCAACCTCTTTCAACTGAAATTTGACCAAGGTCTCCCTCATCTGCTAAGTCTTCCATGTCCATGGACAGTTCGTCCTCCATTTCTTCATGTTCTCCTGCACCTTCCTCAACATTTTGCCTGCTACCATGCGCCCTTGTTGATCCCTGCCCCCCATGGTCCCATACCAGCCGCCTTGGTGATGATGAACGTCTGGACCTTGGTGATGTTGTTGTCCCTTGCACATATGAATCCTCCTGTAGTTCCTCCCCTTCCTGTTGTCCCACTACCTGACTCCGAATAGTGTTTAGCGTGTGCTCCAGCATGTAAATGACTGGAATTGTCATACTGATAATGGCATTGTCAGCGCTAAACATATTCATCACCATGTCGAAACTGTGCAGAAGGGTGCATAGGTCCTTGATCTGAGACTACTCCATCAGGGTGATCTGCCCCACCTCTGCATCTTGTTGGCCCAGGCTATACATCATGACGTATTGCACAAGGGCTCGGCGGTGCTGCCACAGTCGCTGTAACATGTGGAGAGTCGAATTCCAGCGTGTCGGCACATCGCATTTCAGGCGATGAACCGGCAGGCTGAAAGACTTCTGGAGCGATGCAAGTCGTTCAGCTGCTGCAGTTGAATGGCGGAAGTGAGCAGACAGTTTCCGTGCCCTGTTCAGAAGGCCATCTAGGCCGGGATAGTGTGTTAAAAATTGCTGGACAACAAGGTTCAAGACGTGAGCCATACAAGGCACGTGTGTCACCTTGCCCAGGCGAAGGGCCGCACCCAGGTTTGCAGCATTGTCGCACACGGCCTTACCAGGCTGCAGGTTGAGTGGAGACAACCATTTTCCAAACTCAGTCTCCAGAGCTGCCCACAACTCAGCCGCTGTGTGACTCTTAGTTCCAAGACATTTCAAGATAAAGACCGCCTGAAGCCGTTGCGCTCTGCTGCCAGCATAGTAATGAGGGGTGCGTGATTTCTTCTGCGCAGTTACAACGCTGGTGGCCTGACCAGGCAGGCTTGGGGCGGAGGTGGAGGACCCAGACGAGGTTGAGGAGGCAGAAGCAGTGGAGGAACTTGGACAGACAGAGGATTGACACAAGTCGCGGGGACGGCAAGACTTGTGCAGCAGACCCTTCACCATCTATCACCATAGTTACCCAGTGGCCAGTCAGCAACATGTAACGTCCCTGTCCATGGTTATGTGGTGCCCTGGCCTAGCCAGGTCGTCACAGATAACATACAAACACCCCCAACATCCCAGCTGCTCCCTACCATCGCTCCCGAGATCCCCGTCACCAGCAGTGGTGGTGCCCGTCTTCACCATGACCCGTGGGTGGCGTCACGGACTAAATTCCCCAAACCAGCCACCCCTTTCACTCAAGGGCGAGGAGCGCCGCTCGAATCTCCGGATTCGGCCCACCGCTCGAGCCACCGAGCAGCCATCGCAGCAGCGCCGGACCCGAGCGTTAGCGAGAGCGCAGCAGCGACAGCGACCTCCCCGCCCGCGACAACTTGGCGTCACGAACAGGATTGAACCCATCTACTTACCAGTAAAAGTACGCCTTGTGATCTCCGCCGGCGGTGTCCGGCCGAAAATTTTGAAGCGCCGCCATCTTGGCGCGAAAATCTCCCGGTCGAGCATCTTCTCTGAATAGGGAAGGCGCGAAAGCGAAGCCCCGCCCCCAACAAACAGAAGTGCTGAAGAGTACCAAGAGGGGACGGGAAAAAGATGTCTGCGCCCGACGAAGCTGTTGGAGGAGTGGCAGTTGCAGCTCCCGCCGCACCTGTAGATGGAAACAGGATATCCCCTACTCCGGTCGCAAGAGCGAGGGCCGAGGGTTCAGCGGTCGCCCATGTGATGCCGTTCTCCCTGCCCTATGTGCCCGGTGCTACCTGGCTACCGCAGTACGATGGGAAGCCTGATGCTTTGCATGTGTTCCGGAAAAAGATTAGCCCGGTCCTCGATTTATATCCCTTGGCTGATAGGCAACGGGCAGCGGTAGTGCTAGGGCAGCTAACCGGCGTAGTTGAGCATGAGGCGGAGACCTGGACTGACGCGGACCTGGCCTCAGTGACCACCATTTTCGAAAAATTACAAATTGCTTTTAAGACCCGCACCGAAGCGGAGCTGAGGATGCAGTTTTATCAATGCCGACAACGGCCTGCGGACAATGTAAGAGACTATGCCCTGTGCCTGCAAACAGCCCTCCGTATGCTGAAGCGGATGGAAACTATCAATGATGTGGACAGTAATAAGTTGCTAGTAGAGGAATTCCTGCAGGGGCTGGGGTCCGTGGAAGATCTCAAGCAACTGCGGCTGTGGGCCTTGGAACACTCCAATCTGGACTTTGCAGTACTGAAAGAGCGGGCCATCAAGGCCCTGCAGGCCCCAGCGCCTGACGCTCCTGAGGCGGCCCCATGGCCGGCTGAGACCGCTCCTATCACGGTGGCGCCTCCGGCTTTACCGGCCCCTGCTGCACCCCTCGGGATGATGGAGGAACTAGCAGCCCAGGTCCGCCAAATGGATGAAGACCTAGCCAAGATCCTCGCCGCACTCCAGCTTCCGACGAGAGTCAAGCCCCCAGGAGGGATCCAGCTCGCCGACAGCCCGGAAGACGTCCCCTGGATGCAGCGGAGAAGGACCAATGACTCACGGTATGGGCCTCCTATCTGTTACAGGTGCAGCAAGCCTGGCCACTACTCTAGGCGGTGCCCGTTAAACGAGGAACCCCTGGGGCCAAGGGCCAATCCTCAGGAGTGGACACCAACGCCCCCCCTGATTGGCGAGACCAGTACGTCGGAGCTCGCCCTATCATCCCCCTGGCAGTGGACGGTGTCCCGCTCATGGCCCTCTTGGACACAGGATCACAGGTAACCACTATAACATATACCCTGTACCAGCAATATTGGGGCACTGACGAACTTGCCCCCTCTGATGATAGCCTGACCCTGATTGCAGCCAATGGACTCCCGCTAACCCAGGTGGGATACAAGCAGGTGACCCTGACTATGGGACGTGCAGAGTTAAAGAATCAAGGGATGATTGTGATAATGAATGAACCCAGTGACCATACCCCGAAAGTAATCTTGGGGACCAACGTCATGGAGCATTGTATGAGTGAGGTGCTGAATCTGTTGCAGCAGTTGGCCGCCACCACAGGAGGGGGCCGACAGAGGGCTGTGCAGCGTGAGACCTGGGCCCTGCTGTATCGGCAACAAGTGAGCTCGACTGGCGGAGAGATTGGTGGAGTGAGGGTGATGGATGTGGCCCTCTTAGTAGTGCCACCCCTGAGTGAAATGATGATCTAGTGCAGGGCAGCAGTAGGCCCCCAGGGGCGCGACTACCCGGTGATGGTGGAACCCATGCCTTCAGAACACTGGCCCACAGTGATGGCGGCCAGAGGGGTGGTTGACGTTAAAAAGGGAAGAGTGCCTGTAACAGTGCTGAATTGTGAAGAGGAGGAAGTCAGGCTCGCCCGTTATGCTACCCTCACCTTAGACCCTCACACCATTCACGAAGCTGTCCCTCCTACCTCGGCATCCCCTGTCAGTAGCCATACACCCTCTGCACAGTTGGAGGGCTGGTGCCAGGAACTACACGTAGGTACTGAAACCACACCTACGCATCACAAAGAGGGGTAAACAGGGTAGTGCAAGAGTATGAGCAGGTTTTCAGCAAGCACCCCTTAGATTTCGGGAGGATTAAGGGGATTCAACACCATATCCCTACAGGCCTACATCCACCTATCAAAGAGAGGTACAGGCCCATTCCCCCAGCACACTATCAATGCGCTAAAGACATGTTGAGGAACATGAAGGAGGCAGGGGTCATTCGGGATAGTTGTAGTCCCTGGGCAGCCCCGCTGCTGCTCGTCAAGAAGAAGGACGGCACCATGAGAATGTGTGTGGATTACCGGAAGATCAACCAGATGACGCATAAAGATGCCTACCCTCTCCCCCGTATCAAAGAGTCACTAGCTGCACTGAGAACTGCTAACTTCTTCTCTACCCTTGACCTTACTAGCGGATACTGGCAGGTAGCGGTTGCGCCAGAGGACCGTGAGAAGACTGCATTCGCCACTCCCATGGGACTCTGCGAGTTCAACAGCATGCCGTTTGGGCTGTGCAATGCCCCTGGAACCTTCCAACGGCTCATGGAGTGCTGCCTGGGACATCTCAACTTCGAAACGGTCCTACTGTACCTGGACGACGTGATCGTGTACTCCCAGACGTACGAGGCTCATCTGGAACACTTGGCTAAAGTGTTCGCATCCCTAGCCAAATATGGGATGAAGTTGAAGCCCTCTAAGTGCCACCTACTGAAACCCAGGGTACAGTACCTAGGACACATGGTGAGCGCGGAAGGCGTCGCCCCAGATGCCGAGAAGATCACTGCCATTCAGGACTTGCCGAGACCGACCACGGTGAGAGAGGTGAGACAGTTCCTGGGCCTGGTGGGCTACTATTGTCGCTTCATTAAGGGGTATACGAAGATGGCCGCCCCCATGCAAGACCTCCTCGTGGGACAGACCAAGGGTGGTAGGCCCTCTGGAACCCCGTTGGCATGAAAAGCGAAACACGAAGAGTCTTTCCGCCAGCTGAAGACGGCCTTGACAGGGGAAGAAATCCTGGCGTATCCCGACTATAATCTCCCATTCATTCTCTACACCGATGCCAGTAATGTAGGCTTGGGAGCCGTCTTGTCCCAGGTCCAGAACGGAAGGGAAAAAGTGATCGCCTATGCCAGCAGAAAACTCCGGCTCACAGAAAGGAACCCTGAGAATTACAGCTCCTTCAAGCTTGAGTTCCTAGCTCTGGTGTGGGCCATTACTGAGCGATTCCGCCATTACCTCGCAGCCGCTAAGTTCACCGCCTATACGGACAATAATCCGTTAACCCATCTGGACACGGCCAAACTAGGTGCGTTGGAGCAGCGGTGGGTAGCCCGGCTGTCTAATTATGACTTCACGATCAAGTACCGAGCCGGCCGCAAGAACACCAATGCGGATGCGCTATCCCGGGTGCCCCACCTATCGGAGGAGGGACCGGAAGGCGACGATCTTGAAGAAATCGAGCTGCCCGCATTCCACCGGCCACCAGTCAAGAAGCTGCATGTCCAGCAGCAACAGGCGAGCCTGGACCCGCTGCCAAGTCAGGGATGGCAAGAAGACCAAGACCAAGCGCCTGCCGTCCAACTGGTCAAGACCATGATTGAGCAAGGTTCCACTGGACTGGACCCCGCTGCTCTGCCTGAGGCCCAACGGCTGTGGAAAGAACGAGCCCGGCTGCATCTGGACCGGGGGACACTGTATCGGGAACTGATCAACCCGAAGACCCATGAGAAGGTTCGTCAGCTGGTGGTTCCCCAAGCTAGTGTGCCCGCAGTTCTACGGGCTTACCATGACGGTGCCGGGCACTTTGGGTGGAAGAAGCTGGAGATGCTGTTGAGGGAGCGATTCTATTGGAATGGGATGCGGGAGTCTGTGGAGGCCTGGTGCCGAGAGTGTGGTCCCTGTGCACTGAGAAGAAGGGACGAGGCCAGCCAGAAGGCCCCTTTGCGCCCAATCATTACTCATTAGCTGCTGGAGCTGGTCGCCCTCGACCACGGGAAGCTCACCCCTATCCGAAGTGGGTACACCTACGCTCTGACCATTGTAGACCACTATTCAAGATTTATGGTGGTTGTCCCAGTCAAGGACCTGACTTGGCCGTACCGCCGCTAGAGCATTCCAGGCCAATTTCTGCCGACCGTATGGGTACCCGGAGAGGGTGCTTACCGACCAGGGCCCGGCTTTTGAAGCGGAGGTGTTTCAAGAATTCTGCCAGTTGTACGACTGCAAGAAAATTCGGACCACGCCTTACCATGCCCAGACCAATGGCATGTGCGAAAAGATGAACCATCAGGTCCTGGGTCTCCTCAAGACGTTACCGCTAGAAGAGCGGAACCTGTGGCCAGAAAAGCTGCCTGACCTGGTCGATATGTACAATAACATCCCTTCCAGCTCTACCAAATGTACATCAGCGTACCTGATGAGAGCTCGGCCAGGCCAGCTGCCAGTAGACCTAGAAATGGGTTTGGAAGCTCCAGAAGCCCTCCCTTCGACTGCTGGATGGGACACTCGGCGGAGAGCGCAGTACCGACAGGTCCAGGAGTACGTGGAAAGGAACCTGTGTCGGAGCCGGGAACAGCAGGAACATTATTTCAACAAGCGGGCTCCAGCTGGCCCCTTTAAACCTGGAGATGTAGTGCTGAAACGAAAAAGAAGAACCCATAAGCTCGACGACCAGTGGGAAAAGACCCCGTATGTCATACAACCCACTGAATGGGAGAATGAGCAGGCCTACCAGATTAGTCGTGACCAGGGGAAGACTTCGGCCACGGTGTCCAGGGACCACCTGAAGAGGTGCCCATCGCCGTTGAAGGTAGCAGCTGAAGTTCCAACCCTCAGACCAACCGGGGAGAAGGAGAAAGAGGTGATCCACACAGTAATGGGCAATTTCCCAGCGGACTGGCCTACACAGAATGGCGCGGTGCTCATTCCGGTGATAATGTTCCCACAACCCGTGGAGGAAAAGGAGATGGAAGTACCCGCCAGTAAACCAGTGCCCAGGGCTTCACCTGTACCCAGTCCCCCTGAGTCTCCGCTGGCCCCACACAGTAGACGGGAAGAGGAGCTGACCTCCACTGATAGCATTGGGCCCAGAAGGTCCACACGCCCCAACCTAGGCCGACCCCCGCTTAGGTACAGGGAAACTACCATCTAGTGGTGTCAGATGTTAAATATGTAAATATGTGAATGAATGACAGTAAATCAAACCAAAGCTTTACCTGATTGACTGTGTGATTATTCCGGCCGTTGCCGGCAAGTTGTCCCCGGAGGGACCCTGTGTGCTTATAAACGGCATGAGAGACTACTCATGGACATGGCCGAGAACTGGCAGGCCACCCACGAACTGGTGGGCATGTAAATAGTTTTATGGGATGGAAACCGTTGCCGCCTCCGGAGAGGCAGATTGAAGGAAGGGCCTGCAGCAGAGCAGGCTGGGGCCTGGCCACCACCAGGACCAGTGGCCATCCTCCGGGGGTCAGGGGTCCCCCAAGGACGTGGGGTCCCCTGAAATGACAGCCGGGTGCGAGTAACCGTACCCGTTCCCGCTCGGGCAGCCTGAACCTGGACTGGGGTCAAGGGGTGCTGCCCACTTCTTAGGGGCAGCATCAGGGCTAGGTTGCTTGGGTGGGAGAGTGGAAGACATCCGTCCGTTCGTCAGTATTTAAAATGTTATATGTGTGCAACGTTTAAGTGTCCTCACAAGAAATGCTTATGTTTGAAATGTTTCCATGTTATTTATATCTTTTTACAGTTTTAAAAGAAAAATAAAACCAGTGATGGACGGGCAGCCCGCGGACGGTCTGCATTTCACCAAGGGGGAATGTGGTGCCCTGACCTAGCCAGGTCGTCACAGATAACATACAAACACCCCCCACCCCCATTAGATAGGGACAACAGGCAAACAAAAATCCTTGTTGCCTCCTTCCAGTGTCTGATGTTCACACCAGGTGGAGCGGAGCCAAGCGGTTGGCCCCACCCACCGAGGAGTTCACAGACCTGGAGGCAGGAAAAGTAACAGAACAGTTTAGGAGTCGAAGTGAGAGGAGCAAACACTTGGGTGTCTGGGTTTGTGGCCCAGGCACTGACAGCAAGGTTGGCAGACGGTGGTGGCCATCTGCAGGAGTGGTGGAGCAACGCGGAACCGTAGGACCGGGGACAGGCGATGGCCCGCCGGTACCGACCGGGGAGCGAAGTGAAGCCAGCACACCCATGCAGGGCCGTCGGACCCCGACCAGGCTTGGAGCCGCCGACAATAGTCAGATCCGAATGTGACTGGAACCCCAGGGGTTTCACAACAGCAAAAGTCCCGATTGAAGGCAACCGCCCACACCGTGAGGGTATTCAGCTACCGCCTATTGCTGGAGACCCAAGGGCCAGCGTCTGCGGGCAAACGGGCTCCTCCGGTACCCATACACCGGGGAGCGGACTACCGTTGAGAATCCATAGTAGTGAGAAAGAGAACATCAAGGTGAAGGGAAAGACAGCCGCCATCACCTGTCCGGGGAGAAGCACTGCAGCCGGCTGCGGGACCCGTCCATCCAGCCGTTTGGTTTACCGAGGACTTTGTACCTTTCTTGCTGAATGAGTACACCCGTGCCATCCGGCACCGCGCCGCGCTGTCCCTGCAACCCTGCACCTCACCAACCCTGCCTCCCCGTCACAACATCACCGGGCCCCGGGACCACCGACCCCTACCCATGGAGGGGGAAAACAACATCCCATCTGCTCCCTACCATCGCTGCCGGGATCCCCGTCACCAGCAGTGGTGGTGCCATCTTCACCACGACCCGTGGGCGGCATCACGGACTAAATTCCCCAAACCAACAATCCCTTTCACTCACGGGTGAGGAGCGCCGCTCGAGTCCCCGGATCCGGCCCACCGCTTGAGCCACCGAGCAGCCATCGCAGCAGCGCCGGACCCGAGCGTTAGCGAGAGCGCAGCAGTGACGGCGTCCTCCCCGCCCGCGACACTTACCGGTCCAAGTATCGGTGGTGAAATGCACCCGTTCACACACAGAGTTTCTCAAGGAAGCGGTGATGTTGTGTGCGACATGCTGGTGTAGCGCAGGCACACCTTTCGTAGAGAAGTAGTGGCGACTGGGCATCTGGTACAGGGGCACAGCGACAGACATAAGGTCTCGAAAATCCTGTGTGTCCACCAGGCGGAAAGGCAGCATTTCAGTAACCAAGAGCTTACAGAGGGATAAAGTCAACCTCTTAGCTTTGTCATGGGTCGCAGGAAATGGCCTTTTATATTCTCCACATCTGAGGGACAGAGATCTGGATGCTGTGTGTAGACGGTGGTGAGTAGGGTGTCCCTGGAAAAATGCAGGTTTGTGAGGAAAGTGCAGGCGTAGACATGATGTTGCCTTCATCCAACGTTGATGCTATCGATGTCTGAGAGAGCTGTACACACGCACTTGCTTCCCCTTCCAAACCAACTGACGACCTACTAAGCAAACTGCCTGTTGTGATTACAGTGGTGGAAGTTGTGCGTGGAAAACCAGGTGTGACAACTGTCCCCACAGTCCTAGAAGATGAAGAGTGCGCGGATGCACTGGAAGGGGCAGGCGGTGGATGGTCTGCTCCGCTAGGCTGCATTGCAGCACGGTGAGCTACCCACTGGGACATATGATATTTATTCATGTGACGATTCATGGAAGAAATTGTCAAACTGCTGAGGTTTTTGCCTCTACTAACAGATTCCCGGCAAATTTTACAGATCACATGATTTGGGCGATCCTTTGCAAGGTCAAAAAAGGACCAGGCTAGGCAAGGCTTAGAGGACATGCGACCTGCTGAGCCACCCCGACTAGTGCTCAGAGGCAGAGTGGTGGCTGAGGATGCAGTTGTAGACGTGCTACCAGTACTCCTCCTCTGTCCAGGAAGGCACAAGGTAATTTCGTCATCAGTTGCATCCTCCTCCACCGCCTCTGTTGACCTCCTCAAGTGCCTGACTGTGGGTTGACAGTAGGTGGGATCTAGAACTTCCTCATCAAGCGTTGTGTTTGCACTCCCCTCACCCTCAGACCGAGCCTCTTCCTGCCCTGAACGAATATTTAAGTTGTCATCCCAATCTGGTATCTGCGTCTCATCAGTATGTTCCTCAACAGGTGTTACAGTTTGTGAATAAGGGTCAACATTATGCTCAGAAACTTGGGCATCACGGCCTGAATCTGAGTCACAAAGGTTCTGGGCATCACTGCAGACCATTTACTGGTCTGTACTCACTGCAGCTTGGGAGCAGACCTCTGATTCCCAGGCTATACTGTGACTGAACAGCTCTGCAGACTCAGCTATCTCTGTTCCACCATACTGTGCAGGGCGGATGGAGACTTGAGAGCTGGAAGAAAGCAAGCGTGATTGGGATGACAACTCAGAGGACTGGTTTTTTTTGGATGTGGTTGTTGATGTGGAGGAGAGGGCACTCGTTTGACCACTTGAGATCCATTCAAGCATGTTCTTTTTTTGGGCATCATCTACCTTTGTTCCAGTTGTTCGTGTCCGTAAAAAAGGGAGCACATCGGATTGTCCACAGAAAGTAGTAGACATCTTACTTTTGCTGGAAGATGGCCTATCTTCAGCAGATGTTAATGGAGCTTTGCCACCTTCCCCACGGACACAAACTTTTTTCCTTTTCCAACACGCCTGTTCCCCTTTCCACCAGCATCTCTCATTTTTCCACTCATTTTGATTGCGACAAGATTGTTCACTTAAAATGTGGTAGTAAAAATTGAGAGGTGGTGTAGATTGCAGAGGTGGTCTAGCTTTATTGACAGCAGAAGAAACAACACAGACTGTCCCTGACAATGCAACTATGGCCCTTAAACTGGCAGCACAGTTTGCAATTATAATAGCTTAGTAGAAATGAGCTTGAGGGTGCAATGCAGAGGTGCTGAAATAGCTTGGCACCAGTGGGACGCTAATGAAGTCCAACAGCCACTTTTAGGATGCCACTAAGTTTTCTCAGTGTTTGCTATTATAATGGATTAGTAACAATGAGCTTGAGGGTGCAATGCAGAGGTGCTGGAAATCACAGGGTGACAGTCACGTGAAAATGTGATAGCTGGTATTGTGAATGTAAATAAATGCTCGTTAGAGCGAGGGGATGGGCTTCAGCGGTCACATGAGTGTGAAGGACTCTATGGATAGAGATGGCATGCACTTGTTTGGAGGGGCGTAGCATGACAGTCACGTGGTTATCTAACGTCAGTCCTAAGTAATGTGTGTTAATAGAGTAAGGGGATGGGCTATGGTAGTTGTGTGGATATACGGAGCTAGCACCTGCGCAGTGGAGTGCTGGATAAGGTTAGGAATCCCTGAAGTTTGCATCTGCGCACTGGAGTGTGGCAGGGAGTACAACTGGTCAGGGAAGTTTAAAATGCAGACAATGATTAGTAAGTAGAGTGTAGGATTTAACACCAAGTACTTTCATCAGCTCAGGGGAACAGCTATGGGGAGCCCTTGTGCCCTCAGTTATGCTAATTTTTTCCTGGGCTGGTGGGAGGAAACGGTAGTTTTTGGGGGGGAGGATGGGGAATTTCATCAATGTATCGGACTTTGGGTCCGGTACATTGATGGCATCCTCATCCTCTGGACAGGGTCTATTTTTGATTTTGAACGTTTTGTGGGGGTCTTGAACAAAAATATGATAGGATTGAGGTTTACCTACACATGTGATCCAAACTGTATCACATTTTTGGACCTAAATATATCTAAGGACGAGACTGGTAGGATTCATACTGTGACATACCGAAAACCGACGGCCACGAACTCCCTTTTAAAAGTGGGAAAGTCATCATCCCCTCCCTCTTAAGAGGGGGATCCCTAAAGGGCAGTTTCTGCGGATACGCAGAAACTGCTCTAGGGAGTTGGATTTCAAGACACAAGCATCGGATCTGTTTGGGAGGTTCCTAGATCGAGGATACCCCAAACAGGTCTTACAGCAATCCTATGCATTTGCCAAAGATACCAAGAGGCACTCACTGATGATGCCTAAAACTAGGAATGAGGACCCCAACATTATACCCGTAATTGGCACCTATGACATGCAGTCGGAGCGTGTTTTTGGAATAATCAAAAGACTCTGGAATGTTTTAAAGGCTGACCCTGATTTGGCTAAATTCATTCCAAGGGCTCCATGTATTACATACAGATGGGGTCGCTCTATAGGGGACAGACTTGTACACAGTATGTACCAGGGTCCCCGTCCATTAGGTATGTGGCTTGACAGACAGGTGGTTGGTATGTTTCGATGTGGGAACTGTAGCTATTGTGACTCAATGGAACAATATAAGACGGTAAGGAGTGCAGCAACAGGGAGAACATTCTTTTTGTGGGACTTTAGCAATTGTAAGACAATGGGGTTTGTTTACAGGGCCACTTGTACATGCCCCCTCGACTACGTAGGTAATACCTTACGAGAACTTCGGAGGCGTGTGGGTGAACACTTGTCAGATATTCGAAATGAACGTGACACCCCTCTCTCCCGACATATGAATAATGTCCATAATGGCGATATTAAACGTATCCGTTTTTCAGTGTTAGAATTAGTAAGACGTAGTCCGGGGGGGGTGACTTTGATAGGGTACTTCTGCAGAAAGAATCTGCTTGGATATGTAGAATGGGATCCCTGACTCCGAGAGGGCTCAATGAGCAACTCTCGTTTAATTGTTTCCTCCCTGTGTAATTGTTAGAAGGCCCCTATTGTTATGAAACAATGAAAAACGGCATGCATATGGGACAAACTCCCTAAATGGGGTTGCCCACATTGCTGGGAAATGTATACTTAAATTATATGTTATTCACTTGTTTTGAGAAAAAAATTCTGGGATAATGAATTGATAAAAGGAGCTACGATTTATTTATTGTGCTGCCCCTATGTGGTCAGACAACGTCTGTATATATCTGAATATTATGCCTTTCAACTGCTTTAATAATCTTGGCAGGTTGTATTCTAATTGTGTGTAGAGACGTGGGACCGATGGGTATATTGCCATCCCTATCTATAGTTATTGGTATTTTGACCCCCTTCAAAAAAGACTATTTTGATTCACATCGTTATGAAATCAAGGAATCTCTAAGTCATATAATTGATCCACTGCGTCTGTGCGGTATTTTGGATCAGCACGCCCTTACCTTATCATGTGACCGATTCAGCTCACAACGTGGGAGGTGGCATTGCCTGAGGTCCCGCGCCTGCGCGATTGATGTCTATTGAAATCCCCTCTGTTTCTGCTGTTTTTCATGCGTGCGCATTGATAGCACTGCATTGCGCATGCGCACTCGTGATTTTAGCTGCGGCATTCCCTGTCCCTGTTGTTTTTCATGTGTGCGCATTGATAGCGTTGTGTTACGCATGCGCACTCGTGACTTTAGCTGCGTAGAATGTGGGAGTGTCTGAGGTTTCCACAGCTGATCAGACTTATGTGGGCTATTTAAAACCTTCCCGGACATGCAGCTCCATGATGCCTCTGAGGACGGTGGTATACTATTATCGATACAGGATCTCACTGTGATGCTACTGATCTGATTAAACGGCACCATGGATCTGCATGCCTTAAATCCTTCTTTTTTCTAACAAGAGAGTGTTATAATTTGTTCTCATTCCATATGCTTGGTGTAATTTTGTGGTGATGTTTGTCTATCTATGTCTGTTTGAATGCTGATAGACTATACTTACTTTCCTAGCCTCCTGATGAACCGTATGTATTATGGGGAAACGCGTCGATGTGGAGACTTCTTTAATCCATTATAAACGGTCGGCAGTTCACCCTATTGATTATGGGACTGGATATTTAACGCCTTGTGACCCATTTTGGATGCCTCTGGATTGCAACTCCTGAATATGATACAGTATCCAAGCACTATTATGTCTGAAGAATCACTCAGGATGTCTAAGCTTACAAGTTAAGTTTACTTGGTGTTATCCATCATGTCCCCTTGTGTGAACTTTTTGTAATCACTGTTTTAATTGTATCAATTTGTCAAAAAATCTATATGTAAACCCTGCTCTTGATATTCAAGACCAGGGGTGACCACAATATTGGTCTGTTCTGTGACAACTTGACTGTGTTTGTTCATTATGCACTAAATGGTGTGGTATCATAAACTTTTTTATCTACTTTAATAAAATAAAAATTATTGGGGAATATTTTGTTTGTTTGTAGGATTTGATAGCACGTCTAGTGGAGGAGCATATGGAAAAGGAATATTAGTGTGACATATAGCCAATGTTTAGAAACTACAATACACTTTGAGATCAATGAAGGATAATGCTTACATAATGTAAAATATACAATATTGTTACACAATCAATGAAGGACAATGCTTACATAATGTAAAATATTAATATACAATACTATTATATAATCACTTGGGAACTACTACAGCAGGCTAGAAAAACAGTAAAATAACAACATAATAGCAAAGGTTATTAAAAGAGAGTTTAAAGTATCCTGGAAAAAATAGTTAACAATATATATGAAATAAATCTTGTATTAAATGGGGATTAATTTGTTTAACTGGTTACTATCTATAGAATAAATTCCATTGCTAAGCTTATAGTCTACTCACCATGAAGGAGGGGAAGGGAAGCCCTATAGACTAATGGCACGACACCAGACGTCCATAGTGTCACCGTGTCTATGGGGAAGGAAAAATATGAAGGTGGGGTTAGAATATTTAATGGAGAATCCAATCCATTTCCCTGTTTAGGCCTTTAGGACTCAATGTTTGCAGAGTGTAAATCCAGTAAGTTTCTCTTTCTCTCAGAAGTGTAATATGATTGCCCCCACGACAGGGGCGAGCTACCTGTTCAAGGACCTGAAAGCGCAGCTGGGCTACTGTGTGTCTAGCCTCTTTGAAGTGGAAGGGCAATGGTAGCCATGTTTTCGAGCAGTGGATGGTGGATTTGTGGCTAGCTATTCGATCCTTAACGTGTTGAGTCGTTTCACCCACGTACAGTAGGCCACAGGGGCACTTAATGACATAAATTGCAAAGTTGGAATCACAGGTGAAATAATTTTTGATGGGATAAGATTTGCCAGTTCTGGGGTGAACGACTTCACTACCACGGATGATATTGGAGCAGGCAGCACAATTTAAGCATGGGAATGTCCCTGTTCTTTGTGTATTCAAAAATAGTTGTCTTGGTATTTTATTTGTGCTGCCAAAATCAGCTCTAATAAGTTTATCTTGGATATTGGGAGCTCTCTTGGTACATATTAGGGCTGGTGACTGGAAGGCCTCTACCCTAGGATAGGTTTTAGATAGAAGGGGCCAGTTCTTATGTATGGAATTGTACATTTTTGGTTTCCTAATTTGGACAGATGATGGCGAACTGGATAGGAGTCTATTTTGTTCCTTTGTTAATAGTTGTGGAGGATAGTGGCACTCTTGGAATTTGTTGGTCATGTCCGTCAATCTCGTATTTAGGGTAGTTTTATCAGAAACCATACGGGAGACTCTGTGGTATTGAGATCTAGGAATGCTAGATTTAACAGATCTAGGGTGACAGCTGGTATAGTCAAGCAGGCTGTTACAGTCTGTTGGCTTGGAGTACAGGTCGATGCCCAGACTGCCGTCCGAGTTTTTGATAACCAATGTATCGAGGAAGGCTATTTGGGATTTGTCATGTTTCATAGTAAATTGTAATTCCGGTCTAATGGAATTGAGGCCGGTACGGAAAGAGTTGAGAGAATTCTATGTATCTGTCCAAATACCAAATATGTCATCAATAAATCTATACCAGGTCGCTGAATGGTGTTTAAAGAGAGCATGGGTGTATACAAATTGTTCCTCAAACTGAGACATGTACAGATTTGCATAGGCCGGGGCTACATTAGAGCCCATTGCTGTACCTTGGATCTGTACGTAGAACTCGTCACCAAACATGAAGTAATTTTCATGGAAAATCAAGTAAAAAAAAAGGGAGCCAGCACGATCTGAAATTGGCATGCATCATATAAAAAGTGAAAATTCACAGATTTATTCCAACTGTACTATAATAAAAAAATGAGATTTTTAGCAAATAATTGATCAATTTTTTGAGCCACAAATGCTACAAATGTCTGGTGGCTGGTCACCACCATGCTATGCACGCCTGATCTTGGTTTGCAATATATTCCTCCTGTTGGTAGCTGTACACATTGAGTTGCCTCACCCTTTCCACAGGCATTGCTAATTAAGCACCATACTTGGATCTGGTCCGCCTTTATCAATGGTTGCTGTTTGGCACTGGGAGGATCAGTTCTGATATAGTCCTGGTATGTGTAGAGCTTGCTCCACATGCTAGGACCTGGGCTGGTCTCTATCCACAAGTGCCTTTTTTGCAACATGGAAGCGGTTATATACAGGTTGCAGGTATGTGTGCTCCATTATGGTTCTGCTTTTAACTTTATCTAGGAGGCCGCATGGCACATGAAATACAGAATTTTGAGTAGGACCCCCCTATTGAGATTTGCCGTGACGTTGGCAGGGGTGGCTCAAAGAATTGATCAATTATTTGCTAAAAATCTCATTTATATTACAGTACAGTTGGAATAAATCTGTGAATTTGCACTTTTTATAAGATGCATGCCATTTTCAGATCGTGCTGGCTCCCCTCTCTCTATGGAAAATCAAGTGTAGAGGCTCTAGGACAAAACTTCATAAACTTGTGCCTTGAGTAGAAAAGGAGAGAACATATTCAACTGCTTCAAGGCCCTTTTCGTGTGTAATAGAGGCATAAAGACTGTTGACGTCCAGAGAAAATAAGAGACTGTCTTGTGGAATGGTTCCTAGATTCTTAATTTTAGAGTGGAAATGGCCAGTGTCAAGGATAAAGGATCGAGAGCCCTTAGTGAGTGGAGTCAGTATTTTCTCTAAAAAAATGGATGGAGGTGACAGGATGGAATCTGTTGACGCCACAATCGGTCTACCGGGGGTTTGGTCAATGACTTGTGTATTTTAGGTAAGACATAAAATACTGGTATGACCAGATGAGGGTTCTTGAGAAAAGTTACACTCTTCTGATCAATTGTGTGGTTGTCAAGATATGTCTGCAGTGTGTCATTAATTTTTCTTGTGATACTAGCAGTGGGATCATGGGTAATTTTCTTATAAGTCGCATTGTCAGACAGTTGGCTCGAAATCTCTTTTAAATACATGGTTCGACCTAGTACAACAGTAGCGCTCCCTTTATCTGCTGGTTTGACAACTATATCCTTATTGGATGCTAGACTCTTTAAGGCATGTTTTTCAATTGTAGTTAGATTCTGATGTGTGGGATAAAAGCCAAGGTTATATTCATGTACCATAAGCTTAATATCTCTGTCAATGAGGTCAATCACTGTCTCAGCCCCATGATAAGAATGCGGTGGTTGAAACGTGCTTGAGTTATGTAAACCAAATGAAGAAATGGAGAGTTCTGGAGCAGGGGGACCCCCAGAGAGGGTGCCCTGTTGCCAGAGGTCTTGGCAGACACAGCAAAGTGAGTTTTAAGTCTGATGTTGCGATAAAATCGCTGTAAGTCCCGTTCCAGCTGGTATGCATTCCAGTTGGGAGTCTGGCAGAAAGACAGTCCCTTCTGTAGGACGCTCACTTCAGCTGGTGACAAGGTGTATTGTGAGATATTCATCACCAGGTTTGGTGTCTTACCTGGGACCGAGTTACGGCCCCTTCTCTTTGATTGACGGGTGGGTTTCCATGTTGTCGTCTTCCTGGACGACGATTCCGGCCTAAAAAAGGGGAGAAGGGTCTTGGGCGATAGTCGGTGGAGGTATCGCTGCCGGAACAGCTGGGATCTGTTCGTCGTTGGTACGATCTCTGTTGCCAGGATCTTGGTGCGGATGATACGTTCCATTTGTATACTAGATTTTGGGAATAGTCGTCTGAGTCTCGCTGGAACTTCTGCTGTTTCCTCTCCTGTAGTACTTTACGATGTTCGTCCAGTATGGCATCAGTTTTACTTTTCAGAGTGGACCAATCGTTAGTTGAAAGTGTCGCTGAAAGTTGTGAAGAAATTGCTGTGATTTTTTGTTCTGTTTCTTCAATAGCCTGCTTTAGGAATTCCATAGTGAGTACAATTATGTCTAATGAGCATTTGTTGAGGATTTTCTGAAATTTGGAGCAATACTCAGGGTTTTCAGAGAAGAGAGTGGGTCTCAGATGGCATCTGAGGCTCCGTGGTATCCGTTGTTGACGATGATACTCCGCAAGAGTAATACAGTGTAGGTCATATTCCACTAATTTTCTTCTCTCTCTCTCATAGTCCCGTGTTCTCAAGTCGTTCGCTGGAGTTTTCAGAAAATCACCAGAAGTCGTTACTGATGAGAGAATGGTGTTGCTAGTAGAGTCATCGTAGGTGAATGTCTCAGAAGTCATCAGTAGGGAGGTGCGACTTACAATATTTGTCCTGTACAGTGAAAAAGAATAAATGAAAACATCATGCCACATATGTAACTTTTTCATCATACTGACACACAAGAAAATGAAATAAAAAGCGATCAAAAAGTGATATGTAAATTAAAATTGTATCACTAAAACTGTTGAGTTACACAAGAACAATCCTTGAAATGACTCCGTTGGCAAAAACTAATGGAGTTTAAGTTCTCAACATATGGCAATGCAAAAACAAATGATACAATTATAATTGTAAAACATTGTTTCTGTGTGCAAAAGTAGGAAACCATAAAACAATTATATAAATCTGATGTTGCTAATTGAACCGACCCAAAAAACAAAGCTGTTTTATTACTATTACCGAACAGTGAGTGGCATAGAAAATAAATAAAACAATTTCTGAATTGCTGGGCACTGTTAAATCTGCATCCCTAAAAAAAGAACTAAAAGCTATCTTAAATGTTTTGTAGCCCAAACTGGAACTAATAAAAATGTAAACTTAGTCCCCTCCCAAAAAAAGAAGACATAATGCATGGACTTGCCAAGGATTTCTTGACTTGAACGTAAAAACCTCCTGACTTGAACTTTACAACCTCATAGAAATATATAGAGCTGTCAAGTTCAGGCAGGAGATCTGTGGCCAGTCTATGCATTATGGTCCATACACAGACCGTGTTAGACAAACAACTGAAAGTGGCTTAGGGCTAGGATCACATTTATCCTGTACTCTACACTGAGCACTTACCTTGGAGTTTCCATCTAAATCCTCAAAAATCACAATTCAGATAAAACCCCCAACATAATCATTCACTATGATGAAGCAGACAGAGTTATTTTGGACTCTGTCTATGCTGTGGCATCTGTATTTTTACCATACACAAGTGTAATCAACCACAGCTATGTGTATGGCTTACAAGGGAACACAACTAGAACAAAGGCTAGACAAATAAAAGAAACAAGAACTGGAGCTTACAAAAGGCTGTTTGTGTAAAACATCAAAAAGCTTTATTATATATAAATTTTTAAAATTGGGTTTCAATCATTACAAAAAATAAAGGTGCTAATAGCGGACAAGGTGAAATACCACATGTAAGTGGGGGAGCAAAGGTGACAAACACCCCAAGTGGGGAGGTAATCTTAGCAGGGACAAAAAGTAATGAATAGTCATTGATGGCTGGCTAACAAATATGGAGCCTCTGTCCTGACAAGGTATGTAAAAACGTATAGCCGAATCGGCATCAGACTGTTAGACAGGGCAGAGGCACCAGAGACCAGACCAATCACATAAAGAAGATCCAGTAACAATCCCATAACTTACACATGGCCAAGAGGGTGATCACCAGAGCGTCCCACACCAGTGAGAGGAGCCTTCCTTCTCTGGTGCCTCTGCCCTGTCTAACGGTTTGATGCCGATTCGGCTATACGTTTTTACATACCTTGTCAGGACAGAGGCGCCATATTTGTTAGCCAGCCATCAATGACTATTTATTACTTTTTGTCCCTGCTAAGATTACCTCCCCACTTGGGGTGTTTGTCACCTTTGCTCCCCCACTTACATGTGGTATTTCACCTTGTCCGCTATTAGCACCTTTATTTTTTGTAATGATTGAAACCCAATTTTAAAAATTTATATATAATAAAGCTTTTTGATGTTTTACACAAACAGCCTTTTGTAAGCTCCAGTTCTTGTTTCTTTTATGTGCCTTATTGAGTGTTGTTGATTCTGACGCGAGATGTGCTTTGGTTCAATGGTTTTGTGTCAAAGGCTAGACAAAGTCTAATGAATGTTCCTTTGGAAAATCTAATTTTTGGGGAATTTAAATGGAAGTCCAGAAATAAATGTTCAGTCTAAAGGACAGAATAAATGTGAACCTGGCTTTAACAGAAAGCAACAATTGTCATGTACCTCAAAAGGAGGCCAATAAAAACGTCAACAGATCCTACAAAAAGAACAAGACCATATTCAGGTCCTTCATCTCTCAACAAAAAATAGGGAGTTTTTCATGGTACGGGTAGCACAAAGGCTTTCGAATAATGACATGGCTCACCTCCTCAAATGAAATTCAATGACATATATGCTCCAAAGTCCAAATGGCACCTTAAAATCATAATCCAATTGGTCCAACAGTGTGCCTAAATCGCAGTTTTCATCCACATGTATGGCATTGCTGCAGCAGAAAGAACATAGTTACTGACTGACAATGCATGTCTATAGAAGTACAGGCTGGGAAAATGTATTTACAATTTTGCAACTTCTACACGCTTTTATAAAAATATGGGTTTAATGCATAACAGAGCTCAGCAAGCAAATAACAGTATCTGTGGGTCAAAGATGATAGAGAAAGTGGAAGCAGGAAGAACTGCACTAGCAGGAACTCAAGAGTGAAAGCATATTTTTCCTCAGGGAAGAGATTGGAGGAGACACCGGGTCAGGTGCTACCTGTGTCACAGCTAAGAATTATAAAAAAGCCCAGTAGGGCAGATAAGGGGAGGAGTCGATGACTGGACCTGTGTCAGGGAAGATGTATGAAGGCAGCTGAGCTGGCTTATATCCCTAAATACCAGCCCGGGCCAGCCCAGTGAAGTGAAGTGAAGCCTGATTGAGGAGCAGTATTTCATTAAGCTCAAACTAGTACTGGGATACCAGAAATGAGTGGCCAAAATAAAAAATGAGATACCAGAGACAATTGGCCAGAACCAAAACCGAGATACCAGAGATGAGTGGCCCGAACCAAAATACCAGAGATAAGTAGCCGGAAACAGAATCTAGATTTCAGAGACAAGTGGCCAGAACAAAGATACCAGAGATGAGTTTCTAGAATTAGAACCGAGATACCAGAGATGAGTGGCCAGAACAGGAACCGAGATACAAGGGATAAGTGGCCAGAACCAAAACATCAGAGATGAGTGGCCAAAACCAGAACTGAGATACCAGATATGAGTAGCCAGAACAGGAACCAAGATACAAGGGATGAGTGGCCAGAACCAAAACATCAGAGATGAGTGGCCAAAACCAGAACCGAGATACCAGAGATGAGTGGCCAGAACCAGAACCTAAGAACCAGAACCCCCCCCCCCATCTCATTGTAGATTGTAAGCTCTCACGAGCAGGGTTGTCTTTTTTCCCTTTAAATATTGTATTTTCTATAACTGTTACTTGTTTGTATATGATCCTCCTGAATTGTAAAGTGCTGAGGAATATGTTGGCGCTATAGAAATAAAGATTAGTATTATTATTATTATTAGAACCTATGTAAAATAGGTGTGACCCAATGTAATTTTTTTTCCATTTATTTATTGTTTAAAGCAGCGCACAGGTATCTTCCCCATGACGTAAAGCTTGTTGATTGACTGCGCTGCAGCCTTAGAACAAATTTAATTAACATTTGAACAGTACCCGAACTCCGAACGTGAACACAGACTTTTGAAAGTCCTTGTTCGAGTTCGAGCCATAGAGAGCAGGTGACCTGTACGAACCCAGTTCTTTACAATATTTGTTTTCGCTCATCCCTACTTAGGGCCTGTGTGATGTTTATTATTGCTAACAGAGTGATGACAATGATGGATGCGAGATTGACTGTGACACACTTTAGATTAAGGCATTAGGAGCAAGACACCTGTTACAGGGGGCTGTCTGATAATAAAACCTAAAGGAGTATCAGACAGTCAGGGTCCACCGTGCAAAGACTCTGCTGCAGACTATGGCAGAGTGCAATACCTCTGTTAAACTCACAGAGGAATATAATTAGTAAATAAGGCAATTCCTCCCTTACTTGGAGGGTGTGTGGAATGGTCTCTGTTAATAATCACAGAGACAAGGGCAGTGAGTGTGAAATGGCACCTACCTAGGTCCGTTCCTCTAGTGGTGCCAGGAGACGGACAGCAGCGCAAGCCGCACAAAGCTCCTACCTGCGTTTGCTCCACTAGTGTGCGAGGACACGAACCACTAGATATGGCACCTGCCTAGGTCCGCTCTTCTAGTGGTGCAAAAGAGACGAACAGCAGCGTAAGCCGCACAAAGCTCCTACCTGCGTTCGCTCCACTAGTGTGCGAGGACACGAACCACTAGATATGGCACCTGCCTAGGTCCGCTCTTCTAGTAGTGCAAAAGAGACGGACAGCAGCATAAGCCGCACAAAGCTCCTACCTCTGTTCGCTCCCCTAGTGTGCGAGGATACGAACAACTGACAGATGCAGTATAAGGAACGTTACCTAGCGGCAACGTCCACCTACGAGTAGAATCACAAGGCCCAGCCGAACCATGTGCCTCAGGCACCTGCCTATGTCCGCTCCCCTAAGAGGTAAGGATACGGACTGCAGCCGAAGCTGTAAGGTATAAGAATGCTACCCTGCCGGTAGCGCTCACCTAGCATAGACAGAGAGATGCCTAGAGGAACGTGCACAGAGCGTCTACTCTCATGCATGAACCAAGAGGACTGAGCGCCATGCGGCGTGCGTCAGGGTCTTATATAGACTCTTTGCCTCATCCAAGATGGAGGACACCAGAGCCAATCCGCTGCCAGAACGACAGGAATGACGCCACGCTGGCCTATCACCGAGCAAAGAGTCACAAGCACATGACCAGCGACCAATCGGCATAGAAGGTGTCAGAGACATGTGACCACGTGTCACAAGCACATGACCAGCGGCCAATCGGCATACAAGGTGTCGGAGACATGTGACCTCGTGTCAGCGATGATGTCACCCGCACATGTGCAATGGCTCCAAGATAGGACTTAGTCTCCAGCGCTTGCACATGTGCAGTAGCAAGAAATCTGGACATAGTCTCCAGTGCTTGCACATGTGCAGTAGCAAGAAATCTGGACATAGACTCCAGTGCCACAGCAACCGTAACAGTACCTCCCCCTCAAGGGCCCCCCTCCTGGTGACGCAGGTAATCGGCAACTAAGTCGGGAGCATGGACAGCCTCCTCAGGCTCCCAAGAGCGATGTTCCGGGCCGTAGCCCTCCCAATCTATCAAGAAGAACCTGCGCCCTCTAACCATCTTAGAACCAACTATGGCTCGTACCTCATAGCTAGAGCGAGAGGAATCAGAGGCAGGAGAGTGCACTTCACGAGCGTGAGGTAAAATAGCCGGCTTTAGCAGTGAGACATGGAATTTGTCATGGATCCTAAGATGGACGGGTAACTTCAATTGGTAGACTACAGGATTTACCTGTCGAAGAACCTCATAAGGACCCAGGAAGCGAGGAGCAAATTTGACAGAGCTCACTCTAAGTCTCACGTGTTTTGCAGAGAGCCACACAAAGTCCCCCGGAGAAAAGACATGAGCCGGGCGACGAAACCGATCAAACACCGTCTTCATACGGTCCTTAGCTGCTTGGATCGACTCTTGAGTCCGATCCCAAACCTTTCTGGCATTAGTTGCCCAGTCGGCCACAAGAGGAGGAGGTGCAGCAGCGGGAAACGGTACCGGTACCCTAGGGTGTTGCCCATTATTGAGTATGAACGGTGTCTGCCCAGTGGCCTCAGCCAGCGAATTGTTAAGGGCAAATTCTTCCCAGGGTAGGAGGGAGGACCAGTTATCGTGGTTCTCAGCAACAAAGTGTCGAAGGTATATAACCATGGATTGATTGGTACGCTCAACCAAACCATTGGTCTCCGGATGGTATGCCGAAGAGAGATTCAACTCAATTTGCAGAAGGCTACAAAGATCTCGCCAGAAACGGGAAGCAAATTGCGGGCCTCTATCACAAATGATACAATCTGGCATCCCGTGAAGCCTAAAGACATGCTTGAGGAATAGTTTTTTCTAGTACCCTGGAAGATGGGATTCTCGATAACGGTACGAGATGAACCATCCGGGAGAAATGGTCCGTAATGACCCACACAAATCTATGTCCCTGTGAACACGGAAGATCACCCACAAAGTCCATGCCTACCACCTCCCATGGTCTATCTGGCACTGGTAAAGGATGCAAGAGCCCAGCCGGTCTCTGCCGTAATGGACGGTTGCGAGCACACGAGTAGCAGGAACTGACATATCTCTTGACGTGGCTGGCTAACTGTGGCCACCAATACCACCTCTCCAGTAACTCTCGTGTCCGCCTAATACCAAAATGCCCACCCACCTTTGAGGTGTGGGCCCACGACAGTATATCATTCTGTCGATCAGGCGGAACAAAGGTCTTGCCCGGTGGGATTTGGTCTAACGTCACAGGGGAGAGCGTATGAAAAACCCTGGAGGGAAGGATAAGACGAGGTTCGTCAATCTCTTCCTGGGTAGAAACCATAGAGCGAGACAGGGCGTCTGCCTTGTTATTCTTACTCCCAGATAGATAGTTGATGGAGAAGTGAAAGCGGGAGAAAAACAAGGACCAGCGGGCTTGGCGAGGATTCAGACGCTGAACGGTTTGTAAGTACGTCAGATTCTTATGGTCTGTATAGACCTGGAAAGGATGTTTCGCTCCTTCCAGCAAGTGACGCCACTCCTCCAAGGCTAATCTCAGGGCGAGCAGTTCCCTATCCCCAATGATATAGTTTCTCTCTGCCGGTGAAAAGGTTTTAGCAAAGAAGAAACACGGCCTTTTTCTACCTGCACCATTCTTTTGATACAAGACCGCACCAGCACCCACTGAAGAGGCATCAACCTCCAAGAGGAAGGGCTTATTCTCATCGGGTCTTTGAAGAACGGGAGCAGTTGAAAAGTGTCTTTTTACTGCCTCAAAAGCCTGAGATGTCTCAGTAGACCAGACTTTGGGATTAGCACCTTTCTTAGTCAAGGCCACCAAAGGGGCCACCAAAGTAGAAAAATGGGGTATGAACTGCCTGTAATAATTTATGAATCCTAAGAAGCGTTGCACCGCCTTCAAGGAATGAGGTTCGGACCATTCCAGGACAGCAGAGAGCTTCGCAGGATCCATAGCCAGACCCTCTTGTGAGATAATGTAGCCCAAAAAAGGCAAGGATGACTGCTCGAATACACATTTTTCGAGTTTAGCAAACAATGAGTTCTCCCTTAAACGGGAAAGGACACGAACAACATCCTGACGATGAGTCTCCAGATCAGGAGAAAAAAATCAGGATGTCGTCCAGATACACCACTACAGAGGATAACAGTAAATCCCTGAACACATCATTTATGAAATCCTGAAATACTGCGGGTGCATTACATAAACCAAAAGGCATAATGAGGTATTCATAGTGACCGTCTCTGGTGTTAAAAGCGGTCTTCCATTCATCACCCTCTCGAATTCGTACCAAGTTATACGCACCCCGCAGATCCAACTTCGTAAAAACGAGCTCCCCTCAGTCTGTCAAAGAGCTCCGAAATTAAAGGTAATGGGTATTTGTTCTTTATTGTGATTGCGTTGAGACCCCTGTAATCTATGCAGGGACGCAAATCACCCTCTTTCTTCCGAACAAAGAAAAACCCAGCTCCCGCGGGAGAGACAGACTTACGAATGAACCCTTTCTCTAAACTCTCTCTTATATAGGTCGACATGGCCTCCGACTCAGGTATCGACAAGGAGTAAACCCTGCCCTTAGGTGGAACCGAACCTGGGATAAGATCTATGGCACAGTCATACGGCCTATGGGGTGGAAGAACCTCAGCACCCTGTTTGGAGAACACGTCAGCGAAATCCAAATAGGGTGTAGGTATGGGAGAGAGATCAGTTGATGCAACCGCAACGACCTTAGGTGGTAAGGGAAGACATCGGGACTGACATTTCGAACCCCAACTAATAATGCTGTTGGACTCCCAGTCAATGTGAGGAGCATGAGTCCGAAGCCATGGGAGACCCAGAAGGACATTGTCTATACCCTCAGGCAAAACAAGTAAAGAAATCTCCTCTATGTGACCCTGAGACAGGGAAAGGCGCAAGGGAACTGTCCTCAATGTAATGGAGTCAGACAACATAGTTCCATTAACAACACGGACAGGGAATATTGTGTCTCTACAAATCCTGAGGACACAAAAGTCCCGTCAGCTCCGGAATCCACAAAAGCCATAATAGGCCATGTATTCTCAGAGAATGAGAGCTGACCTGGGATACTACACTTAGAGGGTGCAGAAGACGTCTCTAGTAACCCCCCTCTAATGGTTACTAGGCCTGGGAGTTTCCCTGACGGCTAGGACACTTGTTGGCATAGTGCCCAGCCTGACGACATACGTAACATATAGGAGGACCAGACTTGCGTAGTCTGGAGGACGTATGACCTAACTCCATAGGAGTGGGAGATGTTTCAGATGCTGAGGAAGATGGTAGTGGACCCTCAACAACTGGAATAGCCCGATGCTTAGGGCGTGAGGAAGAGACCTCGAGTCTACGTTCCCTATGGCGTACGTCGATCCTCGTTGCTACTGTGATCAAGTCTTCCAGAGAAGCAGGGACCTCACGAGTAGCAAGAGCATCCTTGACATAGCCTGCCAACCCTCTCCAGAAGATAGGAATCAACACCTTCTCTGGCCAATCTAGTTCTGCCACCAGAGTTCTAAAAGCAATGGCATAAGAACTAGTGGATAACGAACCCTGAGATAGATCTAACAGTTTCAGGGCCGCATCATGGGAAACCTGCTGACCCATGAATACCACCTTAAGAGCATCAAGAAAGTCTTGATGTCTCAGAGTAACCACATCAGAGCGCTCCCATAGGGGAGTCGCCCATTCTAAGGCTTTGTCCTGAATTAAGGAGATGATAAGGCCTACTCTGGACCTCTCCATAGAGAAGCGAGAAGAGTTGACCTCTAGGTGTTTCTGACACTAACTAATGAAACCATGACATGATCTGGAATCGCCAGAATATCTGTTTGGCAGAGCAAGTTGAGGATCATGTGCAGATGTCACCATGGTCTGAGGTTTATCCTCTATACTCTTGAGCCATGACTCAAGTACTTGTATGTAACGGTGTAACTGCTGATATTCTGCCATAACTGCCAGACCCTTGGCTCAGTCCTAATGTTACAGGGACTGAATAGGATAACTGAAGTGAGCACTAATATATATATTATGAGTGCAAGCCAAAAAATACATACTATACAAAGGATAAGGCTGCACATCAAACATAGATAATGGTATAATGCCTCAAGCATATGGAAAAATATTGGAATATACAATGAAAAATGCTACTTGCTAATTTGAACATGTGAATAATGAATTGCATACCTGCTATGAATATTAGGAAAAAGGAGATATTTAGCAATCGCATTGATCAATGTAACTGAGCCCCAAGGCCTCGTCAAGGCATATCTCTATATTGGGGTCCCTAGCTCTGTGACCCTAACTGTGTGTCATCTCATTGCAATTAAAAACTGCTGTGGGTGGAGAGGGGTAACTAAGGACTTTCTTATATAGGAGATGGAAAAAACATGGCCGAAAGGGGCGGAGCTGTGTTCACAGTCAGAAAAAAAAAAAACTACATATAACTGAATAGGATAACTGAAGTGAGCACTAATATATATATTATGAGTGCAAGCCAAAAAATACATACTATACAAAGGATAAGGCTGCACATCAAGCATAGATAATGGTATAATGCCTCAAGCATATGGAAAAATATTGGAATATACAATGAAAAATGCTACTTGCTAATTTGAACATGTGAATAATGAATTGCATACCTGCTATGAATATTAGGAAAAAGGAGATATTTAGCAATCGCATTGATCAATGTAACTGAGCCCCAAGGCCTCGTCAAGGCATATCTCTATATTGGGGTCCCTAGCTCTGTGACCCTAACTGTGTGTCATCTCATTGCAATTAAAAACTGCTGTGGGTGGAGAGGGGTAACTAAGGACTTTCTTATATAGGAGATGGAAAAAACATGGCCGAAAGGGGCGGAGCTGTGTTCACATTCAGAAAAAAAAAAAAAAAAAACTACATATAACTGAATAGGATAACTGAAGTGAGCACTAATATATATATTATGAGTGCAAGCCAAAAAATACATACTATACAAAGGATAAGGCTGCACATCAAACATAGATAATGGTATAATGCCTCAAGCATATGGAAAAATATTGGAATATACAATGAAAAATGCTACTTGCTAATTTGAACATGTGAATAATGAATTGCATACCTGCTATGAATATTAGGAAAAAGGAGATATTTAGCAATCGCATTGATCAATGTAACTGAGCCCCAAGGCCTCGTCAAGGCATATCTCTATATTGGGGTCCCTAGCTCTGTGACCCTAACTGTGTGTCATCTCATTGCAATTAAAAACTGCTGTGGGTGGAGAGGGGTAACTAAGGACTTTCTTATATAGGAGATGGAAAAAACATGGCCGAAAGGGGCGGAGCTGTGTTCACATTCAGAAAAAAAAAAAAAAAACTACATATAACTGAATAGGATAACTGAAGTGAGCACTAATATATATATTATGAGTGCAAGCCAAAAAATACATACTATACAAAGGATAAGGCTGCACATCAAACATAGATAATGGTATAATGCCTCAAGCATATGGAAAAATATTGGAATATACAATGAAAAATGCTACTTGCTAATTTGAACATGTGAATAATGAATTGCATACCTGCTATGAATATTAGGAAAAAGGAGATATTTAGCAATCGCATTGATCAATGTAACTGAGCCCCAAGGCCTCGTCAAGGCATATCTCTATATTGGGGTCCCTAGCTCTGTGACCCTAACTGTGTGTCATCTCATTGCAATTAAAAACTGCTGTGGGTGGAGAGGGGTAACTAAGGACTTTCTTATATAGGAGATGGAAAAAACATGGCCGAAAGGGGCGGAGCTGTGTTCACATTCAGAAAAAAAAAAAAAAAAAACTACATATAACTGAATAGGATAACTGAAGTGAGCACTAATATATATATTATGAGTGCAAGCCAAAAAATACATACTATACAAAGGATAAGGCTGCACATCAAACATAGATAATGGTATAATGCCTCAAGCATATGGAAAAATATTGGAATATACAATGAAAAATGCTACTTGCTAATTTGAACATGTGAATAATGAATTGCATACCTGCTATGAATATTAGGAAAAAGGAGATATTTAGCAATCGCATTGATCAATGTAACTGAGCCCCAAGGCCTCGTCAAGGCATATCTCTATATTGGGGTCCCTAGCTCTGTGACCCTAACTGTGTGTCATCTCATTGCAATTAAAAACTGCTGTGGGTGGAGAGGGGTAACTAAGGACTTTCTTATATAGGAGATGGAAAAAACATGGCCGAAAGGGGCGGAGCTGTGTTCACATTCAGAAAAAAAAAAAAAAAAAAAAAAACTACATATAACTGAATAGGATAACTGAAGTGAGCACTAATATATATATTATGAGTGCAAGCCAAAAAATACATACTATACAAAGGATAAGGCTGCACATCAAACATAGATAATGGTATAATGCCTCAAGCATATGGAAAAATATTGGAATATACAATGAAAAATGCTACTTGCTAATTTGAACATGTGAATAATGAATTGCATACCTGCTATGAATATTAGGAAAAAGGAGATATTTAGCAATCGCATTGATCAATGTAACTGAGCCCCAAGGCCTCGTCAAGGCATATCTCTATATTGGGGTCCCTAGCTCTGTGACCCTAACTGTGTGTCATCTCATTGCAATTAAAAACTGCTGTGGGTGGAGAGGGGTAACTAAGGACTTTCTTATATAGGAGATGGAAAAAACATGGCCGAAATTATATATTCCAATATTTTTCCATATGCTTGAGGCATTATACCATTATCTATGTTTGATGTGCAGCCTTATCCTTTGTATAGTATGTATTTTTTGGCTTGCACTCATAATATATATATTAGTGCTCACTTCAGTTATCCTATTCAGTTATATGTAGTTTTTTTTTTTTTTTTTTTTTTTTCTGAATGTGAACACAGCTCCGCCCCTTTCGGCCATGTTTTTTCCATCTCCTATATAAGAAAGTCCTTAGTTACCCCTCTCCACCCACAGCAGTTTTTAATTGCAATGAGATGACACACAGTTAGGGTCACAGAGCTAGGGACCCCAATATAGAGATATGCCTTGACGAGGCCTTGGGGCTCAGTTACATTGATCAATGCGATTGCTAAATATCTCCTTTTTCCTAATATTCATAGCAGGTATGCAATTCATTATTCACATGTTCAAATTAGCAAGTAGCATTTTTCATTGTATATTCCAATATTTTTCCATATGCTTGAGGCATTATACCATTATCTATGTTTGATGTGCAGCCTTATCCTTTGTATAGTATGTATTTTTTGGCTTGCACTCATAATATATATATTAGTGCTCACTTCAGTTATCCTATTCAGTTATATGTAGTTTTTTTTTTTTTTTTCTGAATGTGAACACAGCTCCGCCCCTTTCGGCCATGTTTTTTCCATCTCCTATATAAGAAAGTCCTTAGTTACCCCTCTCCACCCACAGCAGTTTTTAATTGCAATGAGATGACACACAGTTAGGGTCACAGAGCTAGGGACCCCAATATAGAGATATGCCTTGACGAGGCCTTGGGGCTCAGTTACATTGATCAATGCGATTGCTAAATATCTCCTTTTTCCTAATATTCATAGCAGGTATGCAATTCATTATTCACATGTTCAAATTAGCAAGTAGCATTTTTCATTGTATATTCCAATATTTTTCCATATGCTTGAGGCATTATACCATTATCTATGTTTGATGTGCAGCCTTATCCTTTGTATAGTATGTATTTTTTGGCTTGCACTCATAATATATATATTAGTGCTCACTTCAGTTATCCTATTCAGTTATATGTAGTTTTTTTTTTTTTCTTTTCTGAATGTGAACACAGCTCCGCCCCTTTCGGCCATGTTTTTTCCATCTCCTATATAAGAAAGTCCTTAGTTACCCCTCTCCACCCACAGCAGTTTTTAATTGCAATGAGATGACACACAGTTAGGGTCACAGAGCTAGGGACCCCAATATAGAGATATGCCTTGACGAGGCCTTGGGGCTCAGTTACATTGATCAATGCGATTGCTAAATATCTCCTTTTTCCTAATATTCATAGCAGGTATGCAATTCATTATTCACATGTTCAAATTAGCAAGTAGCATTTTTCATTGTATATTCCAATATTTTTCCATATGCTTGAGGCATTATACCATTATCTATGTTTGATGTGCAGCCTTATCCTTTGTATAGTATGTATTTTTTGGCTTGCACTCATAATATATATATTAGTGCTCACTTCAGTTATTCTATTCAGTTATATGTAGTTTTTTTTTTTTTTTCTGAATGTGAACACAGCTCCGCCCCTTTCGGCCATGTTTTTTCCATCTCCTATATAAGAAAGTCCTTAGTTACCCCTCTCCACCCACAGCAGTTTTTAATTGCAATGAGATGACACACAGTTAGGGTCACAGAGCTAGGGACCCCAATATAGAGATATGCCTTGACGAGGCCTTGGGGCTCAGTTACATTGATCAATGCGATTGCTAAATATCTCCTTTTTCCTAATATTCATAGCAGGTATGCAATTCATTATTCACATGTTCAAATTAGCAAGTAGCATTTTTCATTGTATATTCCAATATTTTTCCATATGCTTGAGGCATTATACCATTATCTATGTTTGATGTGCAGCCTTATCCTTTGTATAGTATGTATTTTTTGGCTTGCACTCATAATATATATATTAGTGCTCACTTCAGTTATCCTATTCAGTTATATGTAGTTTTTTTTTTTTTTTTTTTTTTTTCTGAATGTGAACACAGCTCCGCCCCTTTCGGCCATGTTTTTTCCATCTCCTATATAAGAAAGTCCTTAGTTACCCCTCTCCACCCACAGCAGTTTTTAATTGCAATGAGATGACACACAGTTAGGGTCACAGAGCTAGGGACCCCAATATAGAGATATGCCTTGACGAGGCCTTGGGGCTCAGTTACATTGATCAATGCGATTGCTAAATATCTCCTTTTTCCTAATATTCATAGCAGGTATGCAATTCATTATTCACATGTTCAAATTAGCAAGTAGCATTTTTCATTGTATATTCCAATATTTTTCCATATGCTTGAGGCATTATACCATTATCTATGTTTGATGTGCAGCCTTATCCTTTGTATACTAATGTTACAGGGGGCTGTCTGATAATAAAACCTAAAGGAGACAGTCAGGGTCCACCGTGCAAAGACTCTGCTGCAGACTATGGCAGAGTGCAATACCTCTGTTAAACTCACAGAGGAATATAATTAGTAAATAAGGCAATTCCTCCCTTACTTGGAGGGTGTGTGGAATGGTCTCTGTTAATAATCACAGAGACAAGGGCAGTGAGTGTGAAATGGCACCTACCTAGGTCCGTTCCTCTAGTGGTGCCAGGAGACGGACAGCAGCGCAAGCCGCACAAAGCTCCTACCTGCGTTTGCTCCACTAGTGTGCGAGGACACGAACCACTAGATATGGCACCTGCCTAGGTCCGCTCTTCTAGTGGTGCAAAAGAGACGGACAGCAGCATAAGCCGCACAAAGCTCCTACCTCTGTTCGCTCCCCTAGTGTGCGAGGATACGAACAACTGCCAGACGCAGTATAAGGAACGTTACCGTAGCAGCAACGTCCACCTACGAGTAGAATCACAAGGCCCAGCCGGACCATGTGCCTCAGGCACCTGCCTATGTCCGCTCCCCTAAGAGGTAAGGATACAGACTGCAGCTGAAGCTGTAAAGTATAAGAATGCTACCCTGCCGGTAGCGCTCACCTAGCATAGACAGAGAGATGCCTAGAGGAACGTGCACAGAGCGTCTACTCTCATGCATGAACCAAGAGGACTGAGCGCCGTGCCGCGTGCGTCAAGGTTTTATATAGACTCTGTGCCTCATCCAAGATGGAGGACACCAGAGCCAATCCGCTGCCAGAACGACAGGAATGACGTCACACTGGCCTATCACCGAGCAAAGCGTCACAAGCACATGACCAGCGACCAATCGGCATAGAAGGTGTCAGAGACATGTGACCACGTGTCACAAGCACATGACCAGCGGCCAATCGGCATAGAAGGTGTCAGAGACATGTGACCTCGTGTCAGCGATGATGTCACCCGCACATGTGCAATGGCTCCAAGATAGGACTTAGTCTCCAGTGCTCGCACATGTGCAGTAGCAAGAAATCTGGACATAGACTCCAGTGCCACAGCAACCGTAACAACACCACTGTTTATAATAGTATTTCTTTGCCATGATAGAAAAAGATTTTGTGATTAAAATTGCTTTACAATCCTGCTAAGTCAGAATTTCTGGATTCATTTTGTAAAATAGTTTATTGTATTTCCCCTATTGTCTTACCCCTTTTTTCATGGTGCCCCTAGGCACTGTTTCTGTTGGTGTTACGTTAATAAATCATTGTTAATTCAATTTACCAGTGTCTCTATCTTGGCTCTGTCACTAACGAGTTAAATAAATGCTCTATTTTGGTCTCATACATCCACAAAATATTTTTCCATTAGACTTCCGACTTATCTACGTGATCTTTAGCAAAGAAGAACCACCATTGTCAATATTAATAACCTTTCACTGTATACTCTTATATGACGTAAATCTGCCACTTCCAGTATGTCCTTAGCAATGTTAAGGACATACTGGAAGTTGTTGCCAGTCATTATTGGAGTGCGGACCATACAGAAACTACAGTACTGATTATACACAGTCAGTATAACAAATAAAAATGTACAATTTGGTGCCTTCTCTTACATCTTCTCTGATTGGCGTCGTCCTCAGACCTTTCTTCTAAATATTGGGATGCCATGATAAGTTTTCACATCTTAATTTTGAGTCTGCAAACTTTCCTCTTCTCTGACTTTCTGCAGCACATCCCAACATGGTGCCCTTAAAAATAAAAGTGTCATTATGTTGCCCTATGAATAAAAATATTTCCCATGCTGTGTCCCTGAATAAATACTTGCACCTTTCTGTGCATCCTGCATAAAATATGACCTCCACACTGTCCCTCTTATTATACATTGCCTCTACTCTGTCTCGCTTTATAAATTATAACCACCAAACCATTGTTCTTTATAACTACCACGTTGTCTTACTTTATGAACTATGACCTCCAGACTGTCCTCCCTCACGTTGTCCCCAATTTCAGCATCACCCACACTGCAACCTCTCCATTCGGTCCCTCGACATAGCCCATTTGCATTCTGATGCCCCACTCTGCCCCTCTCTTTACTGTTCCTACCTGCTGCCAACTCTCCATACTGTCCTCCCAAACTACCTCCTTCATATTGTTCCCCCAAACTGACACTCTCCATACTGTTCCCCTACATAGTCCCTCAATATACTATCCCCAATACTGTGACCTCTTCAAACTGACCCCTTACACTGCTGCCTCTCTACAATGCACCCCCTTTCACTGTTCTCCATCTGAACGATGACCCTTCAGCTTCCTACTCATATATGGTCACAGAATTTGAAATTCTAATATTTTTATAATACACAGTAAGGGTACAATATACTATATAATACATGTTCGTAACATGTTTCAGGTAAATGTTTCTTCATGGGGTATTAGACATTACTGAACAAATGCACAAATGTTAAATGCACTGAACAAATGAAATTAGGCAATTATAGACTAAGATAGAAAACCAGGCTGTGGACAACTACGATAGTAAATCCTGACATTCCAGTAGTTAAAAAGTACATACTCCATCTGCAAGTAAGAAAATCGTGTCTAAGAATGACAAAATGCCAAGGGCAGGGGACAATTAAAAAGTCATGTTTAATGGGGAGACAGGACATAAAGGGGAGTTAATAAAACATGAGATAGTCTGAGATGAACATTTTAGACACCCCCTGTGGGAACTATGGAGTCAGAGTTATCTCTTTAAATATATATCTCAACCTTTGTGATTTTTTTGCCACAGGTGACACAAATTTAACACATTCAAATCTAATAGGGTCACTATAGTGTCTTATTAAATTAATTTGCTCCGTTTTATGTGACTCTACTTAACAATTATTTGTATTTAAGCATTTTCAGCTGCTAAATGATTCCTTCTTTGGCTAGGTCTTCTGTACCCTGATGAATTAATTCATTATAACTGATGATTTACAAACCTTCCATAATTTATAACACTAAATAAATATGAAAAAAATAAAATTGGAAGCAACTGTCCAGTTGAGAGTTAATATATGTAATAATAATATGTAAATTAATAACTATAAATGATGCTTACCTATATTTAAGAGAAGATTGACTACTGCAACAACAGTGACTGTTATGGAGTCTACAGCTTCAATGAGACCTGGCTCAGAAGTGTCTTTTGCTAGTCTACATTAGAATTTTTGTTTTAGTTCTGGCCAACATTAGGACAATATGAAGGGTTTGAGTTAATGTAAGCCCAATGCAGCGACAACAGTTACTGCACCAGAAATCAACTAAGGAAAGAGATGCAGCTAATGTCGTACATTCGAGTATCATCAAGGAAGTTTAAGGGTGGTATCAGGGGAAGACATATCATTGATGCCCCATGGGGCATAGGGGCCAATTTCAACCTCAAAAGCAGGTGTGATTCTGCATTATGAAGAGTTATTGGACTGAAAAGGACCCACATATTGTTCTTGCACAGGGGCCTTCTTCTGTCTGTGTCCACCACTAGGTGGTATTGTTAATTTAAAGTATCAACAGAGAAAATAGACAGGTTGGTATGTATATATGTAGTGACCAGAAAAACTACTACTAATATGTGTTCTGTATTATCTATGTGATTGCATTTGAGACACCTATTCCCCGCTTTGGGGGGAGGTAAATTATTTAATGTTGTGCTGCCCTCTACTGCCCTGGTACTCCTATCTCTGTTATTTTTCTCTTCATAGTTTGCCACCTAACCTAAGGATTTGCTGGAGCCATCAGAGACACCATGACCTGAACATCCTCTGAAGTAGTAGGCCCGGTTTCTCACAAGGCGGTGTGACATATGTAGCTATCCATATATCGAAGACACAGGATTTTCCTCTGCTTCCACCAGCCACACACTAAATAAAACAGTCCCTGCTGTTTTCAGCTTCTATCTTGTAACACTTTCCTTCACTACAATATTTGATGTTTCTGCAGTCTATGTAGACTTTCCTCTGAATGCTTTTATTATCCAGTACCTACAGACTTACATCTTAATGATTTATATTCAGTTTCTATAGGCTTTCCTCTCAGGGGGTCTCTCTCAAGTCTTTCAGACTGTTTCCAGTTTTATAAACTCTCCTCTCATGGGTTTCTATCAAATCTCTATAGACCCTCCTCTCATTGTTTTCGCAACAGCCTCTATAGATTCTCCTCTCATGTGTCTTTCCAATGTCTTTAGACTTCTATAGATTCTCCTCTCAGTGGTCTATCTCCAATCTTTATTTACTCTCTTCTCAGAGGTCTCTCTCCAGTTTCTAAAAATTATCTTCTGAGGGATCTCTCTACAAGTCACTACATACTTCTCTCTGAGGTTTTTCTTCCATCTATATAGAATTTCCTCTCAGGATTTTTTTCTCGAGTCTTTTGGGTCTTTTTCCAGTGTTTTAAACTCTCCTGTCAGGGGGTTACTCTCTAGTCTCTTTATTTTTGCCTCTTATGGGTTTCTCTCTCTTGTCTTTACAGACTCTCCTTTCATGGGTCTCTCTCCTGTCTTTATAGACACTCGTCTCATGAGTTTCTGCCCAGTCTCTTTAGATACTTCTCTCATGAGTGTCTCCGATATTTATAAACTTTCCTTTCAGAGGTCTCTTTCTACTCTTTATAGGCTCTTCTCTTAGGGGTCACTCTACAGTCACTTTAGACTCTCCTGTAATGGATCTGTTTTCAGTAACTATAGATTCTCCTCTCAGGGAACTATTTCCAATCTTTATTGACTCCTCTCAGAGGTCTCTCTACAGTTTCTATAGATTGTATTCTTAGGGGTCTCTCTACAGTCTCTAGAGACTCCTTGTTCAGGGGTCTTTTCCTTTCGGGGTGTGTTCAAAGTCTCTATAAATTTTCCCCTGTGGTTTCTCTCTTGGCTGTATAGACTTTCCCCATGGATTCTCTCTCCAGTCTCTGTAGTCTTTTTTTTCTCACGGTCTCTCCCAAATCTCTATAGACTCTCAGTTGATATTCCAAGAATTGATATCTCAAGAATTAAGTTGCTGTTAAGGCAACCCCACCATGAAAAAAAAAATAGCTTAGCATATGAAGCACCTGAGTATAGTTCTTCATAGCAGATGCCCTTAGTTAACATACAAATCAATTTATTAATAAACGTCAGCCTGTCTACAAATTCTTCACCTTAGCACCATGGAAGTGCTGATTAATGAATTGAGAACCACGTCTGTCGCTCATTCACACAGGTTCTGAAGCATAATCTATACATCTGAAACAAATAAATACAGCCCTTCTAAATAATGTAAATCATGAATAAAGTAGCACAATAATGAACTAAAATAGAATGTATATCAAGTTATTAGTCATTTGCTGGTAGCTTCTATCTTTTTTATGGGAAGGACTGGTTCCTTTTTTTGCCCATAACTGAGATGAAGACCTTCTTTGATTTCTTAATTTGGACAACTAGCATTTGCACAAAAGTCTCTTTAGCTTTGAATACATAAATTAGAAACTCCTCTTGTTTAATCCACCATCTACCCCCCAAAAATATTGTACTTGTTATAACCATTGAACATCCTACAAAACAAAAATATGCATAATGATATAAAGTAGGGGTGTAAAATTGAAGCTGGGGGGGTTACATGGAGCTGATTATGCCATTCTGTGTGGCTAACCCCATCTTGTCAGAGAAATGATTGACTTTTTATGACTATTTGCCTATAGTTTCTATAACAAAAAAAAAGAGGTGGCACAAAGTTTTCTCTGCGCCCCCCATGGATTTCAACAGAATAGGGTCCCTTGACCTCTTTTTGCTATTTTATAAAAATGTAAATGAGTTATAGGTGTATATCTAAGTTTTTAGACCTTCACTTTATAGTTTATAGCATTTATGCTTACAATAGATAGTCAGATTCGTGTAAGATCTTCCACGCTCCTGAGTTTGTAACTGGGGGTAAAAATAACATGCATTTCTCCCTATCTGGTCTACTATTGAACATGCATTTATGTCATATAAATTTGATATGTCCAAAATATCTCAGATTTTTTGTAACCCTTGAGAGTGATTCAACACGACAATGTGGCCCTTGGATCAGAAAAGGTGGTGCACCCCAGTACCACTAATATAAACCAAGTAATTTAGACAATCTGAGAAAAGCTTAAATCCCACAAATGTCATGTAGCTTTTTTTCAAGGTCATGATTTCTTCAATAAAATGAAAAACTATTTTGACTATGTATTCCAGTGTATTACTCAACCAATCATAGGTTCTAGTCCAAAGGAAGGAAACTAGTGTAATCTTAACCCACCATTCCCTCGAAAGGGAAATATATATAAGGCAGACCAAACGTTTGGACACACCTTCTCATTCAAAGAGTTTTCTTTATTTTCATGACTCTGAAAATTGTAGATTCACATTGAAGGCATCAAAACTATGAATTAACACATGTGGAATGAAATACTTAGCAAAAAAGTGTGAAACAACTGTAAAGGAGCTGCACACAAGAGTCTTAGCAGCAATGGGGTCCACGGACCGGAACCCGGAAATGGCAATAGTTCCGGTCTCTCGGCGGATCCCGCGCCATTACGCTGAGTCATGCAAGTGATATGCTTCATTGTCCTGGTAACAATTCCATGACAATAAAGCATTCTATGCGCTCCATATACCGGAACTAGGACACAGCTTGCGGTTCATATACCAGAAACATAAACGAAACTAATACACCTGTCCGTAGTTACACTTAATGAACACACTATATAAGACTGATGGTAGTGAGTCATTCCACATACGTTCCCTGAAGAAGAAAGGTGGAAACGCGCATAGGGACAGGACGAGGACACAATTATCCACAGCTTCATAAAAGGTAGATTGAAATACTAATTGCACTGAAGTCACCTTACTGAGATATTATAATAAGTCAGAACATGAGCTTATTTTCAGCATTGTCAGTGTCTTTTAAAAGGGATATGTGTTCCTTTTTGATAGTTTAACCCTATGTACTTTAGTCTGAATAGACATATTATATTAAATGATTTATGGGTTATAAATGACTAACAATGTACTTACAGTTGCTGAATGGGTTAATTATGTTTATATATTAACAATAGTGGATTAGTTGTGCCCTATAAGTGGATCCTCAGTTTGGAAAACTCTATTGTTCAATTGGTTTTATATGTTTATAATAAAAATTAATTTTTATGGGATTTTCTGGCACTAGTTTTTCCTAAGGGATTGGTGGTAATTAAATGTTATTGGGTGCCATCCTAGTACCTTATTATGGTCAAAAAATAGAGAATTAAAAAACAGGATAGAAGGCAGCGTCAATGGTCTTGGACTTATCTAACGTGGAAATGGTGACCCTACATCCCAACCTGTAAAGGAGCTGCACACATGAGTCTTAGCAGCGATGGGGTCGAGGACATTCCACAATCACTGTATCTTGCTGGTTACCAGGGGGCTAAGGGCCCTAGCAACAGTCAATCAAGGCCTACTTCTCCCATGATAAACAAAGTAGGGCACAATTAGATCTGAGTGATGCTTGCAGGAGTGTAGAGAGGAGCAAGGCAGTAGATGCAGACGAGGGATTGACTCTGGACTGCCCAACACGCTACGTGAAAGAACTGCAGTCTTGCAGCCCTGGGGTCCCGGGTTCAAATCGCACCTTCGATGCGAAGGACAACATTTGCAAGGAGTTTGTATGTTCTCCCCGTGTTTGCGTGGGTTTCCTTCCAGGAAATCCGGTTTCTTCCCACATGCCAAAAACATACTGATAGGGAATTTAGCTTGTGAGCCCCAATGGGGACAGTATTGTGAATGTATGGAAAGCACTGTGGAATTAATAGCGCTATATAAATGAATAAATATTATTATTATTATTAGAACTGGTCCTGGCTGGGTGTGTGGACTTGTGTCCTGTAATCTGTGAACCCATGCAAGTCATATCGTTCCAGTGATATCGGCTGGCCAGGAATGGATGTTCTCACAAGGAGACTACCAGCTCATTTTATAGAACATCTTGAGCAACAACTTTACACACCAGAGAGCATGCACTTATCTTCCAGCACGTTTCGACTGTATAAGACATATTCAGATTTAGTCTCAATTTCCAATGGGTTGCTTCTGGTCTTACTGATCCTTTGAGTCCTGTGAGTCCCAGCACAGCCCAGACTATATTGTCTTTGGTACCTGAGATCGGGTCACTACTGGGGTCTGTCTGTAATTTGCATCAGCTTCTCCTCGTCTTCCTCTTTGTTGGGTTGGGCATTGTGAACCTAAAGACGTGCAGATCTCTGTTGGTTGTAATCTCCAACCGAACTCCCTGAAGATGAATATTGAAACCTACATTGCGGCTTATCCATATCTGACATATTCGATGAACGCCATCTATAAACAAAATTGTTGCGATAATCATCAGCATCACATATAAATTCCTCTGCTGTAGTTGTTGTGTTTAATTTTGTTTTTGGTATAACTGTTCTATTTTATAAAATTTGAAAACCTAATAAAACGTATTGAATCATAAGATGTATGCCATAGAGTAATTGGCAAAAAGAAATGAAAAGCAGAAAACAACAAAAGTGGCATAACTACCCTTTATGGTCACTCCAGCTCTTAAAAAAAGAAAAAAAGGAATAGAAAGTGTTCGGAAAGTTGTGCCTGCCCCAAAATTATAGCAATAGTGATGAGCGAGTACCAAAAAGCTCGGGTGCTCAAGGCTCGGGCCGAGCATCCCAAGATACTCGTGTACTCGGCCCGAGCACCGAGCCCAATGTTATCCTATGGGAGACCCGAGTATTTTTATGAAATGACCCCCGGCAGCATGTAGAAACCCTAAAAATGTCACAAAGGTCTCAGAAGAGTGCTCAAATGACATGGCAACAGCATGGGGAAGACCCCTTGAAGCATTTATCACTCAAAAGTCACAGCTGTGAACAATTTTATCCGAGTTTTATGCCATTTTTACGGACTCACCAGAAAACCTTCCAAAATGACACCAAAATGAATTTTCATGGCGGAAATGTTAAGGGTACATACCCAATAGTGAGATAGAGCTGGTGTATGTTACTTTTTGAGATTATTACATGAAAGATTTTACGTAAAAACATTGGGTGGCACTCCGATGTCCAAAACGCACGTTTTGTGCTTTTTACTAGCGATGTCAGTCATTTTTTTTTTCATTCTATCTCCCGTCGGTCGGTCTCACTCTGTCTGTCTCTCTCTGTCTTGTCTGTCCCCCTCTCACAGTCTGTCGGTCAGTTCCCCCCCCTCTCTCATACTTACCGTTCCCCGATCACTGCCGCGGCGCTGCACAGCTGTTCACTAAACTCCGGCGGCTTTTCCTCTTTTGAAAAAGCCGGCCGTTCATTAATCAATCTCGTATTCCCTACTTTCCTGCTTTTCGGCGCCTAGGATTGGTTGCAGTGAGACACGCCCCCACGCTGAGTGACAGGTGTCTCACTGCACCCAAACTCAGCAGCCGGTGGGCGTGTGTATACTGTGCAGTGAAATAAATAATTAAATAATTAAAAAAAAACGGCGTGCGGTCCCCCCAGTTTTAATACCAGCCAGATAAAGCCATACGGCTGAAGGCTGGTATTCTCAGGATGGGGAGCTCCACATTATGGGGAGCCCCCCAGCCTAACAATATCAGTCAGCAGCCGCCCAGAATTGCCGCATACATTATATGCGACAGTTCTGGGACTGTACCCGGCTCTTCCCGATTTACCCTAGTGCGTTGGCAAATCGGGGTAATAAGGAGTTAATGGCAGCCCATAGCTGCCACTAAATCCTAGAATAATCATGTCAGGCGTCTCCCCGAGATTCCTTCCATGATTAATCTGTAAATTACAGTTAAAAAACACACACACCCGAAAAATCCTTTATTAGAAATAAAAAGCACTAACAAAGTCCCTCATCACCAATTTATTATCCCCGACAAATGCTCCATGTCCGGCGTAATCCACAGTCCTCCAGCGTTGCATCCAGCTGTGCTGCATGAAGGTGACAGGAGCTGCAGAATACACAGCCGCTCCTGTTAGCTTCACACAGCAACTGAAGACAGCCGCGCGATCAGCTGAGCTGTCACTGAGGTTACCTGGATCCAGCGGTGGATGCAGCGATGGCCGCGGGTAACCTCAATGACAGCTCAGCTGATCGCGCTACTCACCGCCTCTCCTGTCAGCTCCACGCAGCAACTTAGGTGAGTATCGCGATCAGCTGAGCTGTCACTAAGGTTAATCGCGGCCACCGCTGGATCCAGCGGTGGCCGTGAGTTACCTGACTGACAGCAGCTGATCGCGCTACTCACCTCAGTTGCTGTGTGAAGCTGACAGGAGCGCCGGTGTATTCTGCAGCTCCTGTCACCTGCATGCAGCAGAGCTGGACGCGACGCTGGAGGTCCGTGGATTACGCCGGACATGGAGGGCTTTGTCGGGGTTAATAAATTGGTGATGAGGGACTTTGTTAGTGTTTTTTATTTCTAATAAAGGATTTTTCGTGTGTGTGTGTGTTTTTTAACTGTAATTTACAGATTAATCATGGAAGGTATCTCGGGGAGACACCTGACATGATTATTCTAGCATTTAGTGGCAGCTATGGGCTGCCATTAACTCCTTATTACCCCG